>NW_015548192.1:1282117-1282520 GCF_001515605.1 Sinocyclocheilus anshuiensis
TCAGTCACGGCGTCATCTAACTACGCCTTTGTTTCTTTGTTTGTTTTGAATACGCGCCCTCTAGTTGCAAAAAATCACATATTGTGCCTTTAATGCATCCATTTCCAAAATCACACAATACAGGACATCATAATTTCAACTTTGGAATTAATAAGTGCATTGCATTATATTCATCAAACTGTTCTGATGAATAAACTAAACGTAACACTTAATGCATTCACTACACTAAACTTGACACAAATCTGCACCAATTAAATATGAATTGTTATATTAATACATAACAGGAATGTATGTAATAGCTTAAATAAAAATAAAACAGCATTTCCACATTTGTTTGTGTTTAATGGTGCCAACACTGTGCAACAATGGGAAAAATTAAATGAATGAGAAAAAAAAAAAAAGA
>NW_015548192.1:1282568-1294773 GCF_001515605.1 Sinocyclocheilus anshuiensis
CATATACATATATATATATATATATATATATATATATGCATAAGGTATAAAAATAGATAAACAGAAAAAAATATAATAAATAAAAAATACATTTAAATTAAATATATAAATATAATTAAAGGTGCAATGGGAGATCTTGGAAAATGCTAACTTTAGCCTGATAGCACTGAAAGCGAACGTCCCACCTTCCCTGCAATTGCCGTCCAAAGCCACGCCCCCTTAATGCATTTACCCTCACAGACCAGAATACCAGAGACAACATTACAATAGGCTACATCAGCGGCTCCCAATTCCAGCCCATGTTCCGAAGTGAAGTAAACTTCATTTTTCCCTTCACGGATTTCCCCTGCTCAGAGGAAGATCGGGTTGATGATGTTTGTCTGCCATTCTCGCTCTGTCTGCACAGCGTGCGCGACACGCTGATGACGTATCCTGTCTGCGCGAACCGGGTGCATAGAGGTATGCTAATACATACGTTGACAGGCAGGTAGGAAAGCCAATTAAAATGCTCAGACCGAGCGTTTTGATTGGACGAACATTTCTTGGTCCTATGCCTTCCACAGAATATATAAATACAGATAAATAAATTTAGACCACTTAACTTAATGATTGCTATCGGGATGTGAAGAGACTTTCAACCAGTCCATGACAGACACAGCAGATAAAGAGCAGTCCTCCTCCAAATTGCCAGTAATCAGCTGGATCAGCTGGGGGTAAAAAAAGAAAAAAGATTGTGAGAAGACACCTGTTTTATCTGGGATTAAGGCTATTCTACTCTATTATTTAAGGCTAGGAGTATTCTATAGTCTTTGCTTCCAATCTGGCTGGAATGCGCTGATGACGTATGTATGCAAATACATACTTTGACAGGCAGGCAAGACAGCCTACCTTCATCTTCGGACTGAACATTTTGATTGGACGAACATTCTATGGTCCTAAGCCTTCCACAGGTGATATAAATACATATAAATATTTCGACCACTTAACTTAGTCTTAGTGATTGCTATCGGGATGTGAAGAGACTTTCAACCAGCATAACAAAAAATGTTTCTGAAGACAATCACCTATTGCACCTTTAATATTAATATATTTAAACTATATAAATATAATTAAATATAATTATATATTTTTGCAGTTTTATTTTTTATAAAAAATATATTTTAAAAATCATACGCGTTCCAAAATTTGAGTTTAATAAAACATAAATCATATATTTCATAGGTAAATAATTATTTTGTAGGACAAGTGAAGAAAACTGGATTTTTACACAGGCAACACGATGCAATCAAGCGTTAAATGCAAAATTAAGTTAAAAGTTAAATGTGTAGAATTTTGCAGCGTTTAACAAATTTAATTGAGCTATAAGTTAATGTATGAACTCATTCCACATTAGTATTTCGATCACAATCTCATAAACACCCTGCAGTTCCATCACAAACCCCTAGGGGTTTACAAACCCTGCTGTAAGGGAATCTTTCTCTCTCTCTTTCTCTCTGTATATATTTTCACTGTTTCTCCTAGTGGAAGTGGTGCGTTCTGGAGAAAGCATGAGCACATAGTGCTCTCTAAGAGCTTTCGGGCTCCTGAGGGAACTCTAGCCGCAAAACACAAAACAACAGCATAAAAGCCATGGGCTGGATAGAAAAAAGCCAGTTGGAGTGAATATAGGAGATCTGAATTAGAAGTGATGGATCTTAGAGAGTGGCAGCTTATGAGTTTGCATCAGTACAAGCCTCTGGTTAGAATATGTTTTTTTTGACAGATATGTTTTTAAAAGCCATTTCAATCTTCACCTTTGCACACAGACGGAAATGGACCGAATCACCTGAACCTGAGACATTTAAGTTGAGCAGTAAACAATTCACTTCTGCTCAGAGAAAAGAGCGAAACAATCTCATGGGTTTTGGACTCAGAGCTACATGGTCGCTATGTGGCTGCTAAGGTGTTCTGAGGGGGAGACCCTGTGGTATTTTGCGGCAGCTTTCATTTAGATCTGTAGTACAAATGGTGCTGGACGAGTTACAGGCGAAAGTCAAAATGAAATGATTCTCACAAACAATTTTACTTCCATAATTTGGTCTAATGCAACATTTTAGTCTTAGTCCATTAACATCAGTCATTTTAGTCCATGAACATGCAATATTAAAGTAAATAGGGTCAGTTTGGTTTTCATGCTGACATACATTACATATAGTTAAAGAGTTCAAATCACTAACTCTACATAAGAGCAACACTGCAAAACCACACAGAAAATGCATTAATGAGATTTAAAGGAGTCATATGATGTTGCTAAAAAGAACATTATTTTGTGTATTTGGTGTAATGAAATTTGTTTATGCGGTTTAAGGTTCAAAAAACACATTATTTTCCACATACTGTACATTATTGTTTGATTATAATGACTTATACTGTCTTTTATGCGTTGCGTTGCGTTGCATCGTGCCGCATAAACATAAAACCATGTCATCATTTGTGATCGGAGAAATGACAAACAACAAACGCTACTCTACACTGCTCAAAACTCGCGTTTGAATCGTCAGTGGCAAATCCTTTAAACATGAAAACGTACTTGCAGTCTTTGAGTCAGAACAGCCGGCATTGTAGTCTACTCTACCAGGATCAGGAAACAGTCCTCCATAAAATGTGCTGCACACATCTGAATATTTGGGTTGAACTGCTCTGGAACAGTGTTGTAAATACAACTTAACCACTGATTTCTAGTCGTGTCCACTTTTGGAAGGCCAAACAAAGTAGTTTCGCTTTCACAACGAAACACAGCGCCTTCACGACATGGCGGCGGCAGCAACAATACTACAGAGAGAATAAAAGTTACGCCTTCTTTCTTTGCGTGAACATTTGGGCGGCGTTATGCAAATCTTCCCACATCGTGACGTAGACATGTGGGGGCGTGTTAGAACGAGCCGGTTTAGGTAGGCGTGGTTGACTCTTAACTTTTATAAAGAATATCTCTTTGGATTTGAGACTTTAGTCTTTGCAACTTTACAGATCTTTTTTATGCACCAAGAGCTTGTAACACTCCAAAGAGAAAGGAAAAATTGAAATCGCATCATATGACCCCTTTAAATGTTATTTATTTTATTTTAATTTTGTATTTATTTATACCTAATTTCCAGTAAAAATATCCAAAAAATCATTTTGATGAACTTACTTTAGAAGAAAGACTAAGATACCCTGACTTGTTTTCATGAAGAGTTTCTTGAATATAGTTGTATTTTGTCTTACTGCACTGTTGGATTTTGTTTCCACTTGATTTTAACTTGTTTATACTTAAAATAGATTGGGGGAAAAATGCATTAATGAGTTTTTCATGACGTTTATTCCAAGTAAAATCCAGTAAAGTTTCCAGTAAAAATATCTAAAAATGGATTCACTTTAGAAGGAACACTAAGATACTCTGACTTGTTCTCATGGAGTATGTCTAGAATATAAGTGTATTTTGTCTTACTGAACTGGTGGATTTTTTTCAACTTGACTTTAACTTGGTAATACTTAAGAAAAAATAAAAATAAATTTGTCAGAGCAGTAAGACAAAATGCACTTGCAATTTAAGATGCTTTCTATTAAAAGACGTCATAGGACTTTTATCCTGTTTTAAATATTTTTAGACCTTTTAACTTTAAAAATGAAAGGAATTGCATAAATACACATTAAGAGTAATATATTATCAATTTCATCAAAAGAGACAAATAATTTTTATAAAAAGACCACAGACTTACATAATACATTTGAAAATAGCATTTTACAAAAAAAAAAAAGCAAAATGTTTAATTTGTGTGCTGGACAAAAAAGATAATAAGAAAACAAGGGAATCTCACCAACTTCCGCCATCTCAGGCACAGTTGTGACGAAGGGTCCGTCTGGGAATTTGGGGGCATTGTCGTTAATATCCTGAACTTTTATAATGAACTCTGACTCTGGCTCCAGGGGTTTGTTGGTGTTGAGGTTGATGGCCTGTGCGTGAAGAACATAATGTGATTTCTTTTCCCGGTCCAGACTTTTGGTGGCGTGGATGTCTCCCGTTACCTCGTTGATGATGAAGATACTTCCTGCTCCTTCACCGCTAAGGATGTACCTGACCGAACCATCGCCTTTGTCTGAATTAGAATGTAGCTGAAATGAGAGACAAAGAAATGTTGGTGTGTGACTGCTGATATGAATCAATATATTACAATATATTCAATAACAAGGGCTCATTAAGCACGTAATCTTCCAACAAACCCTTAGGCTAGAAACCTTTTATGTACCTGATTTGCAAAAGTAAGTAAATTCATTACATTTTTTTGAGGAAAATGTGAGTGGTTTTTGCCTGTGCAGTGATGCTAGGATGGTTGCTATGGTGCTCCTTGTGGTTGTTAGGTAAATACATACTCTTCAGGAAGTCAACCTACAAACGTCTTACTTATAATTGTTTCTGCACATTAAACTGGAACAGGATAAGGAATTTATCCTATACACATCACCATTAAAGTGATTTTATATAGAAAAGGAGAATGCTGTACTGTATGTTGAATTATGGTTCATCGTCTGAGAAGTGAAATCTCAGATCATTCAGTGTTGACATGAGATCTTACCCTACTGCAATGTCGACAGAAAGAGAGAGAGAGAGGAGATGCAAGCCAAAAAACCTGCTTAATTGATAGAAAGAGGATTACTCAAAAATGGCTACCATCTCAAACATCTGAAAGCTTATGACAAATACAAGACATTTCTAAAATAAATTATCCAGCATAATGATTCCTGCAGACTGAACCTTAGCGAATTTAACTAAAACTTTTATACGCACATTTATACATGAATTTGCATTACCCTAATGTATTTGGATGTTTCTCATTATTGTCAGTAGTGATTTTAGAATATTCTCATTATTGTAATGCAATAACATGTGGTTCAATTTATTGTTTGTTTGTTTATTATAAATAATAATAATACTTATTATTATTATTATTAAACAAACAAACTCAAACAAACCCCAAAATACTACTACTACCAATAATAGTAATTATTATTATTATTATTATTATTATTATTATTAAACAAACAAACAAACAAACCCCAAAATACTACTACTACTACTACTACTACTACTAATAATAATAATAGTAATTATTATTATTATTATTATTATTATTAAACAAACAAACAAACAAACCCCAAAATACTACTACTACTACTACTACTACTACTAATAATAATAATAGTAATTATTATTATTATTATTATTATTATTATTAGTTGTTGGTTGTCTGTTTATTTATTACGTATAATACTATTATAGTTTATAACAATAATAATAATAATACTTATTATTATTATTATTATTATTATTATTATTATATAATTATAATAATGTGTTTTACCTGGGGTTAAACTGACCCAAAATTTATATATATCAAAGGTACATATTTAAGGAATTAAAATGTACAATAACAGGTCAAGTTACAGATTACAGTTGTTATTTTGATAAGTAATGTTTATTGTGACTCCATACATAAAGACAATAAAGGCAAACTCAACAGAACAAGAGGGTTAAATGATCATAAATGTAAGGTCAAATATTACCCTGATATATGCATGCTTTATACTTTTAACACTATATTATTGTACTTTTTTCTCATTACAATGAATATTTATTTATTTATTCATTCATTCATTTTGCATTACGGTCATGATACTTGGGCAGAAAATTGTCATGAAAACAAAGTCAAATTTCCAAAATTCTTAATTATCCTACAAACTAGGCTTAATTTTCTTCATGCACAAATAAAATTATCTATACTTCTGTTGATTTGAGGGTGAAATGTGACCCGAGTATGTTCTTTAAAGCTTTCATAAGATTCACCCACCTAAATGCCATCTGCACTTTCAAGACTTCTTTGAGTCTTCGCTCTTACAGTTACCTCTCTTTGGGAACTGAACGAGTGATCAGACGTGAAAACAAACTGGCACATGTTGTGGAGGATGTCTGACTGCACTGCACGCCCTCTAGATGCACCGGATAATAATTAAGAAAGCCCTAAATAACAATACTGTCATTCCCAAAGCATGGCGAGAAATGACAAGAGCGGTTAATGTTTCAGGAAGGCGTAATGTGAACCCATGGGAGACCTGCTGTCTGAGCTCTGCACACAACACATAGTCTGCTCAGTGCATGGTGTCTCAAGGCTCATTGGTTTTGTGATAAGGCAAAACATTGACAGAACACTCAAAGCGCTGAAAGCCCTGGTTCTCCTGAGTGTTTTATTGTCACTATCCAATAAGTGTCAGATTGTGATCCACTCAAACTCAGTTTAATGACTCGAGCACAAACTGAAGCAAACAAAAACTTACACCTTGAGCCATTCAACCTATTTACTTGCTTAATAAACATAACTGTGCATGAATTATCAGTGCAGAAATGATTGGATTATGTTAACTAGTAGCCGAATGGGTTTTTAGGCACTGTTATAGCAAACTTGCATTCAGGTCTGGATTCATTCTGGTATGAAACATCTACTTTTCATGATCCAGTCAAGTCCAGTTTAATTCCATTGAATATACTGAATTCAATATGAATTTTTCAGCATCATTACTTGATGCTCAAGAAACATATTATCAATACTGAAAACTATTGCGCTGCTTAGTATTTTTGTGGAAATTGTGATAGATATCCCACCGCCCCCTGAATTTCTTTAATGATTAAAACGTTGAAAATAACAACATTTATTAGAAATTGAACCTTTTTAACAATACAAAAGTCTTTACTGTCACTTTTGATCAATTTAATTCATCCTAGCTGTATAACTACTAATATCATAAACATCGCTATAAACATCACTAATATTTAAGAATTACTAATAAATAAATAAATACATAAATAAATACATATTAAATGTGCATTTTTTTTTTCTGACCCCAAAGTTTTGAATGGTAGTGTACATATAAATATATATACAATGGCATATTGTGCATCCCTTAAACAAACAAACAAACAAATAAATACTAATATCATAACTAATATGTATGAATTACTAATAATTTCATAAATGAATGAATGAATGAATGAATGAACGAACGAACGAACGAATAAAATGTCTTACTGACCCACACATTTTGAATGGTAGTGTACATGTAAAAATATATAAAATGGCATATTGTGCATCCCTTAAATAAACAAACAAATAAATACTAATATCATAAATATCACTATTATTTATGAATTACTAATAGTTTCATAAATAAATAAATACTAATATCATAAATATCACCAATATCCATGAATTACTAATAATTTAAATAAATAAATAAATATATATATAAATATATATAAATATATATATATATATATATTTTTTTTTTTTTACTGTTTTGAATGGTAGTACTTCTCAGACTCTCTCTTTCACTTTTTAATTCCTAAAGACATTTAGGAGAAACATCTGAGATAAAGTTACTTAAATGTGAACCCAATTCATAAAATAACAATGTTTGAGCAACCAAATTTTCCTCTGGGCTCAGATTTGTGAAGAAAAGTGCAGTTTGTATAAAAGAAACATTCCCTTCATTTAATCTTAATATTGTATATTGCATTTTGAGTCAAATCACAGCTGGCCTACTGATCATTTAAGGCATTTTCTAAAACTGCGAGTAGCTAACACAACACAGATGAAACACTTTAAACACATTAGAGAGCACAAATAAGACCCCAGACATCGATTTTGAAGTTATAATCTGATAAAAATGTATTACAAGGGCCGCAGTATTGTCTTGGCAGCCCAGTCATTGGAAATTCAGACAAAAAAATGGCATAAAAGACATTAGACTCTACAATCACACCATCACATGAAGGGGTGAAACTCATTCCCTGGGTTACTTGACTGTTTGAGGCCAAGAATTGTGCAAACTGTGGCCGGTAATACAAACAGTGATGCTGAAATTAATTCGTAATTAAAGGAGAGCGTGGGCTGATTGCACAGCCGGGTCGTCGGCGGGAGTGAACTGTCCGTTTCTGTCAGTAAACAGAGCACTCAGGCGAGCAGTCAGTAATTAGCTGAATGGTCAGAGCTCACACTCGGCCTAGAACTTCTCCAATCAGAAGACAAGCTAATGAGTCTTTATGCTAGAATGCTGTAAACAAAATCAGTTGCAGCCACAGTGAATCTGCACCAATTATTCCACATTATTTTCTCAAAAAACAATCAACTTTTTCTGGATGCACCTCAATCAGATGAAAAAAGGGGGTTTAGAATAATACATTTACAGTTTAGCTTAAGCAAGAGTGCTGCTGTTCTAAATAACTGAGAAACCTGCATTTCAGGCCAAAATTGAAATGAAAATGGCTATAATATATATATATATATCGAGAAGCTTCTATTAAAAACAAATATCGAAACATATACCTATATGAAACGTTTATTTAGTTATAACTTTAGCTTTTTAACATTTTAAAAAGTAATTTATTCCTTTAAAGGAAAAACACAATTTTCAGCATCATTACTTCACATCACATCACATGATCCTTCAGAAATCATTTTCTAATATGCTGATTTAATGCTCAAGAAACATTTATTATTAATTATTATTATTATTATTATTATTATTATCAATATTGAAAATGTTGTGCAGCTCAATATATTTTGTGGAACTCAAGATTGATTTTCACCCTATTTTTCTTCCCAAAACAAAACAATAAAATCTTACTGACTCCAAAAGTTTTGAATGGTAGTATATATGTGAAAATATATAAATTCCTTATTGTGCATCTTACAATTAATTGAATGAACGAACGAACGAATGAATGAATGAAAATAATAAGCAAGCAAACAAACAATCAATCAATCAAAATAACAAGACATCAAGACATCTTAAAATACACACTTCAAGAGAAATATTTCCTATTTTGTGTATTTTTAGTCTGGTGTTATTTGCTTTCTGCTGCTGTTGCAACAATGGCATTGTGGTAATGGGTGCTGTTGGGATTACACACACACACTCCATGACAAATTAAACAGGATTCATTGTGAAATCCCAAATGCTACACTATCAGGACTGCTGAACCCAGCCCCATTCCTTTTACACTCCAGCTCTGCTGCTTCCAAATTTGGTCGCAGCTGCACAAGGGAACATAAATTTCACTTAACCTGCAGTCAGGCTTCTAATTTGGCCACTGACTTAGCCGGGCACAGGCTAATATATCACACTCTGTCTCTGCAGCGGCTCCACTAACGCTCAGTCAAGCCTTCACTAACGGCAGGAAATAAAAGTGGCACTGGGTCAATAGAGCCAAGACCAGCCAGCTAAAACACAGGGTGGGCCATTATTCCTGGAGTGATAACAGAGTGCAATGTATTAACTTTATCAATTACATTTAAGTGCCACATATAAAACTGAATCCCATCTGTATATCAACTATTTCAAGCCCACCAAACAAATGAAGCTAAAATATTAAAAGGCAAAGCAGGGGTGACACTAAGAGCATTGTGAGAAGAAACATATCCTCCACTTTAACAAGCTCTTTATGAAGAGAGAGAGAGAGAGAGTCTCATACATAGTGCAAGGTCAATTTTTTATATAAAGGCCCTATAAAGAATATGGCATTATATTTGATTCACAAATGTCTAAGCAATTTCTAAGCCTAAATTATCATTGCACTGCCTCCAATTTTTAAGTTGAATCAAACAGGCTTTACACATTATCACAACTAATATTAAACTGACTTAAAATTTGAGTTGAATCTTGTATAACGTAAAAATAAAGTGCAAATTTGTTACATTATTTTGTTGTTAAAAAAAAAAAACGTTTCCATGACATAGTTTTTAAGTGACTGTGGTATTATTAATAATAATAATAATAAATAACATTTTAGATATTGCATTACAAAATATTACATTTATTTAGATTTTGTCTAAAGGTTCAATAAATAATTAAATAAATAAAACATAATTGTTTCATATATCAGGCTTAAATGCGTTTTGTCTTCTTTTCCTTGAAAACAAATGTGCGAAAAAATTCAGATTTCAAGAGTATGTCTGGCTCACTAGATTAGTGTAATAAGTTTATTTTTCTTACTCCACTGGCAAACAATTTTCCTAGTTTTAACCCTCATCCGTTTTTTGTTTCTAGTTTTTTAATGTAGGTGTTTTTTTCTTATTTTTTTGGTGATTTTTATTTTATTCACATTAAATTCTGGATATGTTTATGAAAATTAGCATATTTTTATACATTTTTTCACCAAAAAACCAAACAAAGAAAGAAACAATTTCTGCATATTTATACTTTAAACATGATGATCCATCAGGACCTAGGTCACTGAGTGTCTCTGATGCCCTCTGGTGGGGAAAAATTACATAAAATTGCAATTTATGATTACAGCCACTAGAGGGGCCTATTGAATCCTATGGAGATTCTTAAATGAGCCAAACAAGTGAAATCTTTAAAACTACACCAACTAAAAATGAAATTGAGACTGAATTTTAATCCAAACACATGCATATTCAAACAGTTTTAATAAATATGTAATAAATATAAAAGATAAATTTAAAAATAGAAATATGATATAAACTCATTGGTCTCCACCCCATCACTCAAATTTAACTGTTAAGTAAAAAAAAATTTCAAAATGACAGTCATTTCCCAGCAGAAACATCATAAACGCTATAATGTGTTTCAATGGGAGTGTGAAAAAAATGAAATTGAGACTGAATTTGAATCCAAACACATGCATATTCAAACAGTTTTAATAAATATGTAATAAATATAAAAGATACATTTAAAAATAGAAATATGATATAAACTCATTGGTCTCCACCCCATCACTCAAATTTAACTGTGTTAAGTCAAAAAATGTTTCAAAATGACAGTCATTTCCCAGCAGAAACATCATAAATGCTATAATGTGTTTCAATGGGAGTGTGTGTGCCATGTGTGGTGGGTATGTGAGTATTTTGTGCATTGGGGACATTCTGCAGTCTCAGCCCTTGGTTTGGGTATGCATATTTTCTGGATTGTGTCAGATTTAATATAGTAAAAAAAAATAAAATAAATAAAAAAATGCTGTTTTTTTTCGGACATTTCATTCATTCCTATGGCCGGGTCAAAATGACCCGCGAGGGACACTTTCATTCGTTCCTATGGCCGGGTCAAAATGACCCGCGAGGGACACTTTTGTTACTTTTTTTATTACACCCACATAGAATCCTCAAATCGACTCAAATTTTCTTGTGTGTGCTCCATACTCAAGTATTCCATGTTTTTTCATTCCATGCTTTTCCAGTGGTGGGTCAAAATGACCCGCGAGGGACACTTTTGATTATTTTTTTATAGCACCCACTTAAACTGCTCGAATTCACTCAAAAAAAATTTTCATGTATTCCCGGTTGAAGTGTAACAAAAGTAACAAAGTCTCATAACATAACGATCAACGCTCGATGATCTTTAAAAATGAGTTTTGTGTCAAAATGACCCGAGGGACGGATGAGGGTTTTAAACATAAACCTCATTAAATTGTGCTAGACTGTTGCTTAAGACAAGAAATATATTACAGTAAGAAAAAACAAACTTAATTCAAGATAAATTCTACGAAAACAAGTAATATAACATCTCGCAAGTAAACTGATCTTTTTTAAGGACGCTTAGAAAAGACAAAAATAATGATTAAGGAAAAAATGTTTTTGCCACATAATGCCTAAAAACACACGAACATAGCTTTTATACTAATGAATTTTATTTCCATTCACTTTTTAAGGCCTTTTCAGTCATTAGCTTATCAAAAACCTCATTATTTCTGGATTTTATCATCCACACTCAGAATATCCGCCAAAAATGACACCTCAAATAAAAAGTCTCACACTTGTACAGCAGCATCCATTACCAGGAGTGCCTGTTACCTCTGAATAATGCTCACAGTAACCCTGTAACCTTGGAAACTCACTTCACTTTTACTTTTCCTCTGACAGAAGAAAGCAACTGATCTTTCCAAAACATAAGTAGTTTTTGTCCATGCTTGAGAGGTTATTCCAGAATTTCTATTAAAAAGTGGCATTTTTGCTAAGACTTTCCCATAAATTTGCACCTTATCATTTACATTTAGTCATTTAGCAGATGCTTTTATCCAAAGTGACTATTATACATACACACACACACATATATACACACACACATTTACACTCACACACACACACACACAAAGAAAAACAAGTAGATAGAATAGAAA
>NW_015548192.1:1295474-1297549 GCF_001515605.1 Sinocyclocheilus anshuiensis
ATATAGATAAAGTAGAATTAAAATAGAATAGAAAGTGCTAGAGTTAGAGGGTCAAATAAAGGTGGAACAGATGTGTTTTTAATTGTTTCCTGAAGATGGTTAAGGACTCAATATGTCAATCATATTGTCAATCTAAACATTTTATCACTGACTAGACTTTAATAAACTTACAAATAATTAAAAGTATCTTTTTTGAAAAGTTATTACCAACTCTTTTATGCTCTTTCACTCTTTCAAGTTCTTTTACACATTTAATTATGATTCACCTAATGGGTCTATTACTCAAATAATGTTTGCAATCATATTACCTGGAGTAACATCACCCCAAATTGCTGTACAATTTAGAAGCAAAATGAGTGAAGACAAGTCTCATTAAGTGTGAGTCAGGATGGATGGAGTGTGGGATAGAAAAAAAAGCCTCAATGACAGGACAGAAAGTCTTTGAGATGTGGGAGGGAGACAGAATGAAGGAGAGGGAGATGGAGGGAGTATGGGGTCAAAGAGTAAAATAAACTCATCAATCACTGCTGAGCTTTATATTCACAATTAGTAAGGTGGACTTGTCCCTGATTAAACTTAGCCTTTTTTTCCTCTTTATAGCTTTAATCAGTGTGTGTATGAACAGTGCCAGTTCAATAATCGCTTAATTATGAAAATTATATTTCTCAGAAGTTGAAGTCAATTTCATTTGGTTAAGCACACACTTGGACTCAGATGTTCTCGTAATATAAAATTAGACACAAATGAGATTATTGTTGAGTGTAGAATCATAAAATTGAAGTCAACATTTAACTTCCTATTGTGTTGGGGTCAATTTGATATTTCTATTATTTTAGGGTCATTGTGCATGCAAAGTTTCAACATGTAAATGTGCTTTGGAAAAAAAAGTGTTACAACTTCTCTGGCGGGGTTAAATTGATCTCCATTAGTTTTCATGCAATTTGCCACAAATGAACACTTTGAAAAACACTGAATATTTCAATTACTAGACTCGTGTCAGCACTGAAAAGAAATGTGAGAAACTCATTTTACACTCCCAAGGGTTTGAGAACCATACACCTAATGCAATAGAAACTAAACAAGAAAAACAGAAGGGAGATATTATATTTCTTGCATATCTTAGATATTTTAGATGTTTTCTCCTCTACAGTAGAGGTTTGCTGTGTTTACATGAATTTTTAGTGTCTTCATAGTGACCATGTTTTCATTGTGGGCCAATTTGACTCAAAACAGGACACAACAGAAACAGCTAGATAAAAACTATGTAAAAATGGAATGTATTAAAATAATAAATAAACTTTCTCAAGTAGGGAAGAAAAAACACAAAGGAGATTTTTAATATCTCAACTGTTTCTCCAATACAGCAATCACATTAACCCTCTGGGGTCTGGGGAGGGAAAATTTAGTTCAAGTCAAGTAATTTCACATGTCTCCTCTAGTTTCAGAAAACTGTACTCAATAAACATTGATAATCCTAAATATCATTGGAGGAGAAGGATTTGCTACACCACCCAGCAGGGAACACTGTTTTAGAGTTGCAGCACATTTTAATAAAAGGTTACAAATACTGGGAACATGTATTAAAAAAGGTAACAATACATTTTAATTTCATGTTGACTCTGTAGATCGCGTAACTTTGATTATAAGGTCTCGCAAGAACTTTTGAGACTTAAGTGTCTTGGCAAATCTATTTGGAAACGCTTTTCATTTGGCCTTCATTTAATGCCATTTTTGAGAAACAACTGAGATATTAAAGGCTTCTCCTGTGTGAATTTCCATTCCTAAGGGAGAAGTTGACCCATAATGATGAGAACACCAGATCGTCTTTGCTTTCCAGAGGAATGATTGTCACCACTAGGCATGGGCCGGTATGAGATTCTGATGGTATGATAACCTTAGATAAAAAAATATCACAGTTTCACGGTATCACTGTATTGCGATTACAGCTCTGAAATGTTATTTTTAAATTTCTGGGTAAAAAAACCCTTTTTTTTCCCACTGAACTCATTTTATTTTTAAGAAACATATAGAACATTTTGGAACAGTAAACATGTCAGGCTAAATAATTAAATTCT
>NW_015548192.1:1297579-1297872 GCF_001515605.1 Sinocyclocheilus anshuiensis
TGAGATTCTGATGGTATGATAACCTTAGTTAAAAATATCCCGGTTTCACGGTATCACTGTATTGCGATTACAGCTCTGAAATATGTTATTTTTAAATGTCTGGGTAAAAAAATTTTTTTTTTCCCACTGAACTCATATTTTATTTTTAAGAAACATATAGAACATTTTAGAACAGTAAACATGTCAGGCTAAATAATTAGAATAAATAATTAAATTATTCTTAATTAAATGCAGTCACTTAACTGAGCCTAAACCTGCAGCTCAACAATAATCAGAACATAAATAAATTATTT
>NW_015548192.1:1298167-1301733 GCF_001515605.1 Sinocyclocheilus anshuiensis
GTTTGGAGCGGTGAGGTACGAGGATGTGTGCACATACACACATAAGGAAAGAGAGAGCGTGAGTGTCACACACACACACACACGGTCTCTCCATACAACAGTTTGTTTTTAAATGTCGTGATTTTGAACAGATGAAAACAATGGCAGGAGGCTTAAAAGTATAGACATGATACCAGCTAAATGTAATTATTGTACTAAATCGCAGACAAGTACGTACTTTAGACTGCTATTCCTCACTCTGTGAAGTAATGTGAGGGAGGAAACTAGTTGACGTTAGCTAGTTAATTAGCCATGTTATCTGCCTCGGTAGCAAGCCAAATAGTATTTATTTCAACACTGAAACAAACGGCGTGTGGGTCTCTGTCTTGATCGGGGGTGAAAGAGGGAGAAATGAAGATGACACAGATATATAGTTTATGTTCGACCTGGAAGTATTTATTTAGCGATCGGAGCTAAAACGTCATCTGTATGGAACACCGTTGTGTACGGAACATGGTTAGTCTACGTTACCCGAAAAATTCCCATACGATAGACTTCGTCTTTTTCGACGGGGTAAAAAGTTCCAGGGATTCATCTCCTTCGGCCATCCCACACACAGGTGACTCTCACTGACTGCTCGCACCAACCGGAGGGGCTGAGGGGGAGGGGTCGTGTGACTCGTTATGCTCTTCGCTGCACACAACTGAGGGAGTCCTGCACTTTCCGTCTTTGACGACACGTAAAAAAACTGTGCATACCGCAGGAATGGTATAACGGGAAATTTTAGTGGTTTTGAAACCGTGACTTTTCCAAACCGCGGTATACCTTGAAACCAGTTATCGTCATATGCCTAGTCACCACTACCACTTTAAAGAGAACTTGTGAAATGAGACTGACTTTCTCAAACTGTATTGGAAATATACCTACGTGGCGAAAGTATTTGCATTTTAGCTCAAACTGCATAAAGGAAGACTGAAGTTTAGCCATGAACACTTTCGCTTCCTCATCCTGTGCTACTCAAAGTTGAAATGGTTCCTTGATTCTGCCAGGGGACCATCCATATATAACCATATGAATAAAACATCCAAACACCTTTTGTATCAGATGATGTCAAGACATGTAACGCTGACAGAGCAGAACAGACACATTGGAGGCTACAGGGTTTTTTGGACACATTATGTTGAAATCTGCTCAAACCATTTATGTAAACCTAGTAAAAGACCTTCAGAGGCAAAAAACAAAAACAAAAAAACTGATAGTCAGTCACCAACAGATAATTACACATTTTCCATCCTTCTTCAACTATCTGCTTGTGTTTTCTTAAGCCAATTTTAGATCTTAATTACTAATTATTAAGGAGCAAGTGTAATATTATATGCACATGCATACAGAGCTATACATATAGGCAAATATATCTATATGCAAATGCACATACAGCTAAATCTACATATATATGGACCTATGCATGTATGCTTGCAAGCATATAGAGCTATAGCTACATTAATATGCATGCATCTACATGCATATACAGGTACATTATGTCTATATGCATGAGTTGAGTTTCTACATGACTGGCTAACTCCATGATGTCACTCCAGACACTCCAGAATTAGATGATCTCTCAAGACACTAATCTTTTCTAACTTTTTGGTTCCTACCGACGAATCACAGGATGAAAAATTCAAGATTATGTAATCTGAGACGGATTTTAGCTTGTACGGCTAAAGAGAGGATCACAGGACTCTCTGAGTCTGTCTCTTCTTCCTCTTGGGTAATGTATGAGTGTCACACAGACCAAGTTTTTCAAGGACCTTTCTGCAAAAAGAGACACTGCCTGACAGGAGCAAGAACTGCACTGTTTCCCTTTCAAGGTCCGACGATATATAAAGCTGCACTGCTTTGAATATTCCGTCACCTGCACAAACATTATATATCATACATGTTACACATGTGTCATGATGCGGAGCATGAGGAATTACAGTCTCCCAATGCTGAGGATGAACGCTCAGGGATGAGTTACTACTGCAGTCAAGGACCTTGAAGGAAAGTCTTTGTGTATATTCATACCAGTGTTGCCAGATTGGATGGATGCCCAAAAGCTCACAAAAACCCACCCACTCCAACAAAAAACCACCCAAAACTTTAACTGTCAAAATAATGTGATAGAATATGTCTATCAAGGTTGATAAGAGCCGTTTTAAACTCCTTAAAACAAAATGATGACAAAATAATATAAATATAATGTTAGATAAATTTGACCATGGATCAAATCAGAGCCAATACATTAAAGAGAATTATCAAATATGATTAAAATATGCAAGCAGACACTGTCAAATCGGCAATCAAGAAATTAACCGATACCCTCGAAAAAACACATGCATCATTTTCAATGTCAACAGTCAGAATTTAAATGCAAAAAAGTTCCCAATATAAGTGATCAAAGAAAAACAACAACAACGTAATTATGTCTTTTGCACTCGTTTATGCACACACCATGACAGTACAAATTGTGTCATTCATTGATGCATACTGTATGATAATCCGACAAAAATTCGTGTCACTCTATGATTTCACACAGAACTAGAGGAAGTCTTTCGTGAAGTTCTTATTGTAGAACATTACAGAACTTTGCACTGTCAAAACTAACAAGTCCAGCAGCTTTCAATCTGGACCGTTCAAAAGATAAAAGACAGGATCGTATAGATATAAATAGATTTTGATTAAATCATTTAACTGTGCTCTGATTTCGGAGTTGCAGTGATATTAGAGCTTTTGTGTAATTTCTCTCTTAACATGTGTAGCTAATCCACGTTTTGAGAGTTAAAACACTCTCCCACTCTTTACCATGTAACTTAGGCAATATTTAGGCATTATGATCACTTATACAGTTATACATTCAAAATCAGATCTGTTATCGCACTAAAAACCCATCACTCATGAATCATCACGTCTGTCTGCTGATCCCTAGTGATTGGCTAGCAAGTGTGGCCGCGATGTCAACATCAGCACCAGCCGTCTTTGCAGTGTGCGTGTGTGTTTAGTAACCTCGTGATGACTGATTGGATGCAGTATATGCACACTTGGGCTTGTTTATAAACCAATTTATATGTTTGAAAACCGCCAAACTGACCCTAAACCAGCCCAAATTTTGTCCACCCACCCAAGCCAATTTTTACCCGCACAATCAAATTCAAAACCGCCCAATCTGGCAACAGTGATTCATACACATGCTTGGTTAATTTAAAGAAGTCAAAAATACTGCTACTTTGATTCAATAAAAATTTAAAATAAATAAATAAAAACATAAAAAACAGTCTTTCCACAGTGTACAGACTGAATTTGGAACCTGGATGCTGTTACTTAACTGAGAAATAAGTGCAACTGTTTTATTATTAATATTTTTTTATATTTTTTTATTTTACATGTATTTAATATTTATGTGCATTATTTACATAATAATAAATGTTTAATTTGTATTACTGTTCATACATATTTATATTCATATTAGCACACAAATTAATGTGTGTGTGTGTGTGTGTGTATGTATATATATATATATATATATATATATATATGTGAGAATACAC
>NW_015548192.1:1301784-1304439 GCF_001515605.1 Sinocyclocheilus anshuiensis
TGTGTGTGTGTGTGTGTGTGTATATATATATATATATATATATATATATGGGATAATGCACAGCTAACTGTGCATTAAATGATTTTAATGCTCGACGTGGAGGCAAAGAACCACCCGACGTGAAGTGGTACATAAACGGTTTTAATGCATACCTGCCAGCCAATCAGAAACGAGTATTCAGACAGACAGTCATTTTGTACATTATAGATAACATTTAGAAGCATGTTTCTGCCTTATATTAAAAATAATTAAAAGATCATTTTGAAATATAGTCAAAATTAAATTAATTTATTTGTATTTACAATTAATTAATTTACATTAATAATTATTATGCAATGACAATTACACACAAAATAATGCATAAATATTTTTCTATTTTTATTATTTTCTTCATTTTAACAATGTACTAACACACTTTTTACTTAATTTAAATACAATTGTTTTTAATATTGTTTTATTTAGCATATATGTATGAAAACCTGTTTCTGCCTCAGATGAAATGGTTGTGAAACAAGTAAAAGCTAAAAGTCTCACTGCGAGACAAAGTCCTTCTTACGAGAAATAGTCACAACTGTGAGATATGAAAAAAAGATACGGACTTCCATACATATTTGATTTTGCTGTTCTATCAGTATTGGGGTTGAGAATTGTTAAATTGCACTGCTACTGAAATTCTGGTATTGCGAAACTCTAATGAGTTGTTTACCCATAATACGTTGATTACAAAATCGCTTCATGGACTGCTGAAGAGGTGATTACTCTAATCACATAGCACTTTGACCCCTAAAGACAGCGTGAGTCTCTTGACAAAACAGCTTTTCCGGTCTGTCTTTGAGGATAAGGATGCCATCAGTAAGGCACTCAACCACACGAATGCCAGAATATAAAGAGCAGTAGGAAGGCAGGGTCTATCATCTCAGTTTGTCCCTCACGGGAACCTTTCCTGTGCTACTGCAAGCGTCTGTAAGTTTTAATTAAGCAAAGCCTCAGAATAAACATATCCACTCACACATACACACAAATGAAGGGGCTGAAGGATTAATTGTCTAGAGTCTTTGCCGATCTAATTAAGGGTCATTTCGCATCACGGCCATATTTTACCAGCCCCTGTGATAGAGGCGGTAATTAAATATGAGGGAGTTAGCTGCACTAACGATCTTGGGACCTTGCCTTTTGCATGCGCATGTCAAATTGAATCCCTCATAACAGCTTGCTCTTAATGGCATTTTATCGTTGAGGATTAGCATATTCTGTCAACTGGGTTAAATTTTTGTAAACTGTTTGAGTACAGAGCGCAGCGGTGGCCAGCGGGGCTTCAGGGCATCTTAATCCAACCTGCCGGAGCCTGCCGACCAATCAGCACTCTTCTGAAGCGGTCGTGCAGATATGCTAATAAAGGAAGACAAAAAGTAATTATTACTGCATGCAATTAGCAACCTGATAAGGCTCGGTTTTGAAGTAATGCAATTTTAAATCACTGCCATCTGTTTAATACCCAATACAATGTATTACAATTGTATTGTTACAATGTCAGGCCACACGAAAATAAATCGTCTAGTTCTGTCTGTCTCGCTAATATCGCCATTTTTTCCAGCTGAACACACAAAATATATTTTTATTCAATATAAATGCTCAGAAAGGCTTTTGCTCTCATTTTGCCTGCCATGCTTACAGCTAAAACAATTTAAATATAAACCTTTTTTTTCCTCATCTTATTGTCACACAGGTGCATTTTTGTACTTGATTTTCACTCGCAGAGGCAATTTTCAATTGTTGCCTTCAAGTCCTCTTGGGAAGTTTGTACTTATGAGCTCAGAAGTTGGAATTATGCTGAGATGTGTATTCTAATTTAGGTGGGGGAAAAGGGATGTCTGGGGATTAATTTACGCTTGATCTGTATTTTATGCTTTGTATAAATCATTCATTCATCACAGAGAATGATGGGAAATGTTGTCCATCACAACATTAAACCAGCTAAATTAGCAGTATTTTCTGGTATTATATTCACTAAAATACCAGCAAAAGCAGTATATTCACTATTCTTCTCCAAGAGTCAGGGTCATTCATTGTAGTTATCTAAACTAAACTAAACTAAAACTAAAAATTAAATAATCTAAACTTGAAACTTGTTACTTGGATTTAAAAAAACAAAAATAAACTGTATCTAATTTGCATATTAATGTGTTCTCGGGCTAACATAGAATGAACAAATAAGTGCAATAATTAGCATGATTTTCATAATAATATCTACTATTTCATAGGAATATTGATATATAATTTTTTCTCTATTCATTTGTTGTGTCTCCCAAAATCTGTAATAAACATGCTTTAAGTCCTGGTGTCCTCTACAGTGAACATGTATGAAATCGATGTCTGACTTTGAGCGTGAAAAATTTCTTCAAACACTGCAATGGTTGTGATATGATGTCATGCACTGCAGCTTCTTTTTTACAAATAAATAAATAAGTTCAACACATAAGTAATAATAAATCCAAAATGTAAAAACAAAACATTTCAAATTGCATACCTCCTGCAAGAGCCGAGCAGCTGCCATTAAGATACATGTGAATGCTAACAGATATCTTGCTCGTTTTCCAACATATAATGCCCTTCCTGACCGCTCACCTCATAAACACCATCATTCCAACACGCTTT
>NW_015548192.1:1304645-1309447 GCF_001515605.1 Sinocyclocheilus anshuiensis
TATAATAATAATAATAATAATAATAATAATGTGAAATATTATTATAAGGTAAAATCAACTTAATTTAAATGACAATTAATCATTTAAAAATGTTTTCCATTTGAATACTCATGTCTTTCATTTGTTTCTTTACTTCAATTTATGATTAAGATTACACTGCAGGACAATTTCTACACATTTTATTTTAAATGGTAAAAAAAAAAAAGAAATAAAATAAAATAAAATACATGTTTATTCATGGCCAGATTATGAAAATGCAAGAAACAAATGACTTGCTTTTTTTTTCAGGACAGTTAAATTGGCATGTCATGTCTACAGTCCATTTATCGCATTATTTAATTTATTTTTGCCAATATTTTCAAAGTCTAATATTTCAAACAGTATTGTGGAAATAAAATTGTGAAAATGACACACAAATATAAAAAGCAATAGTCTGAAATAGCTATTCGATTTTCATTAACTATAAAAGTAAAGAAGATATTTGAAAATGAAATCATCCTAAAAGTGATATTTCCTTCACGCACATAAAGCTCTCTATATGCTGTATCTCTATAGCCTATAGCATTCATATAGTAAAACACACACAAATGTGGTCAGTGCAAAAGTTTCCATGTTGACTGCAGACTGACTTGCTAATCCTAATAGATTCATGGCCCTATTTGCAATTTGGCATGGACACAAAATTCATGTTTCACAAGATCGACAAGCCCATGAGGCAAACACAAGAGAACCGGCATGACTCTAGCCAAAATGATGAAGGCTGTCAAATCTCAAACACGAACCAATAAGTCAAGCTGCCGTCCTGAGCTGTTGTTTTGCTGTGCTAAGCTAACTCCATGCAAGGATGTTATCGATCAAGGCCTGCGGGTGTAGACAAGTGATGGAATAAGGTCAGAGAAAGAGCAAAAGGTCACTTGCTTGAATTACAAATTTATGTTGTTCATGAGGGTCTAACATGTTTCAACATTAGACTGCTGTTATATCCATGTAAAAAATAACATCAACAAGCCCAATGTATGTGCTGGTCTTAAAGCCAGCCAACATGGTCAGGCTGGTCTATTTGATGGTTTTAAAGGGGTTTTGGACTCTTATCAGCTGGTCAGGCTGGGAAACCGCAACCAATTTAATTCAGCTAAGACTACCAAACCACCTTAGGCTGGTTTAAATTCAAAATTTTCATATACCCATTTAAAGTCCTTCCCTTCAAGGAAAACAAACCAAAGACTTGTGCACTCCAATGTTTTGTCCAATAGCAGGCTGTAAATCATTATTCATTGCCTAAAGGTTATTGTATAAAATAAAATAAAATAAAATAATTATGTATTACTTAAAACATTTTTTTTGCACGAACCAGGTAGACAAACTTATATTGGATTAATTAGTTGGTAAGTTGGTCAACCTGGTCTGCCAGCATTGGCACGCTGGTTTAGCTGGTCGGTTTTCCATGTGGACTCAGAATGTTCAAGGTGTGTTTTGTTTCAGCTCAGTCGCAACTGCATGTGGCCTTTCTAGAGGAGTGGCTGTTTCCTTACAACATTTGTGTAGAATTTGTGATATTGTTGTCACGTGCACGCAATGTCCACTCTTTGTTGTAAATTCCTGCAGCTGCATCAGAGTTGCTGTAGGCCTCTTGGTCGCCTCTCTGACCAGTTTCCTCCTGGCTCTTTTATCCAGTTTGGAGCGAAGTCCTGATCCAGGGAGGGACTGTGTTATACCAAATATCTTCCACTTCTTAATAATAGACTTCACTGTGCTTCTAGGCATTGATAAAGCCTATTAATTTTTTTTTGTATCAATCTCCTGACTTGTGCCTGTCCACAACTTTATCCCGGAGATCTTATGAGAGTGCCTTGCCACCCATAGCTGATTGTTGGCTTCAGTTGCACTACTGAGAACGGAAATTCTCCAGGAGAGCTGAGTTTTCATGCTGAGCTAATCAAAATGACCACATCTGATCACAGTTGAAAGTCAAATGGCTTTGTGTGCCATTGAGAAAGTGATCAGCTATATCTGATTGAGTTTACATAGTCTCATTTTTAGGAGGGGGTGATCCTTTTTACAACTCAGTGATTCTGGTTTTTATTTTTTTCTGACATGTTGGTGTTTTTTATCTTTCACTTGGATGTTATAAGTAAATACAGTAAATTAATTCCATGACCCAGGTATATCAACTATTGGCTAAGACAAATTAGTTGGTATAAGTTGGTCAACCTGGTCTGCTAGTATTGGCAAGCTGGTTTAGCTGGTCGGCCAAGCTGACAAATGCCCCCAAATCCTCTAAAACCTGCAAACTAGTCCAGGCAAACCAGATTATCAAACCAGAACTGAAAATGACATGCTTACCTTTCCTACATATTGTGCATCTGGACCAATGTGTTCCTCTAAGACAAAGAACTGGTTCCATATCCATCCGCGTTTGGGCCGATGGTGGACCTCTGTTTCCCCGTCCTTAGTCTGGTTGTGGTTGTGAGTTGCATTGTGGCTCCTGGAAATGATTTTGGCTTGGCCGTGATGGCTTGCCTCATAACCCCTCTCCAGAAAACACAGGCACAAAAGTACAGGACACAAACAAGAGCTCGGGTTCACCTTCATGACTGCGAACAGGAGCCAAATTCCCAATATTCCAAAAGGATTCCAAAAACTACAGTGAAACTCCCAAAGTTCTGCGATATTCCAAACACACAGTTGTATTCCACAAATGGTATATTCCAAAGGATAAAGATGGCTTCCAAACCCCCCTCCTCCGCCACCTCCTCGTCCTCCACCACCACCAACCAGCAGCCACGTCTACTCCTTGGTCCCCCCCTCGGATGGTCGTTTGAGGGACTTGATTTAATCAGACACCGCACCGGAGGTCCAGAAAGCTTGAATGAGGTTCATATTTCAGTCGTTCATCTCGGAAAGGCAGCAGAAATGCACTGACATCATGCACTCTAAGAGCACTCGAGGAAGAACGCAGGCGAGTTCAAGCCCGGATCCAACAAACACGCAAGACGACAGCAGCGGCCATGTTGAATCTCCTGTGAAAAGATGAGATGGACAAACAATTTCAATGTTTCATATGGTTGCAAAATACCACAAGAAAGGAAACATCTCAAAAGACAATTAATTACGAGTATGGCACCATTGCTTAATGTGTTCAAGCCAACATGGAATCAAAATGGACCCCCCCTATTTTACTAATGCATGCTGCTGGTCTTACTGTAAAATATTCATCAACACATGTTATTCCAAGAGGAATGGTTTGTTCTGAAATGAATTTCCCTTGATAATGTTAATCAATCAATACCCAATTAGCTTTTAGTCAGTTTCTACAATCACTGAAGCTTCACTGTGATGTCAGACAACCACTCTTTACCATTTTTTTTCATTTAATATTTCCTTTCACTTTAAAAGATGTTACATTATACAGGAAAAATGGCAATTTACATGGAAATTCGACCAAAATTAACATTTTTGTCATCATTTACTCACAGCATCCACCGTCGTTGAATGGAAAAGAATAGATTGGACATTTCCTTCATGCCATTTCATCTTTTATGAAAGTCGACCAACGTGAGGATGGGAAAATGAAGACAGATTTTTCATTTTTGGGTGAACTATTCCATTAAAAGAAGTAATTTATGAAATTTCCTCCCAGAGACCCAAAACAACAGATGCTTGGCACAGTAAGTCCGTAACTAATTAGCTCCTAGTTATAATCAATATTTCGCTGTTTAACAAGGCTTGCCATAATGCAGTACCTTTGAATTCAGTCATTTGCAGCGACTGCGGTGGAGACAGAACACATTCACAATGCAGACAAATATAGTTTCTCATCCTAAATTAGCAGTAGTTAATATGAAGATGTATAAGCATATCTAATGCAAAATGATTATCTCTCAGAAGGATGAGTTGCGCTCGGGTAACCTGAAATACAAATTTTTGAGTGTTCTTGGTGATACAGAAGGTTGCTAAACCAGGTAAGCATAAGACACTTCAGTCATGCTTTGGTAATAAACAGAACACAAACGTTTAATCATGAAATAGTGTATAGTTGCGAGAAGCATATTTAGTTTAATGAATGCAGAAATGCTAATCCCTTTCTATGCACCAACAGCACTCTCATCAAGGTTTAAAAAGGTCAGAAATGTTATAAAATATAATTAAATGTGAGAAATCGACAGGATTCTGCATGCTGTAAATGACCACGGCAAGTAGACTTGACTAAATATGTCTATGCTTACATATAGCTAATGATATTAAGGTCACCAGCAAATTACCATGTATGCTGCATCAGAGAAAGTGATTTCAATGGGAAAGATGCGTTTCACAGATGCTGGAGAAAAATAAGAAAAAAAAAGAGTTTAAAAAATGATACGATTGCTCACTGTTGATTTGACATGTTACTGAAGCAGAATTTTTTACAAATAGTTTTGGACATTTCCATCTCTCCCCATTCAAATAGAAGCTGTACGGTATGCTTATTACCTACATAAAAAAAGCATCCCAGAGACATTGCTAGGATGGCCCTGTGTGAACCGACAGGCTTTACCCCCGGCACTGCTTTTCTCTGAGGTGAGGCGGTGGGGTATTAGCCTCTGGACTGGATTTGACAAGGTATGTTCCGGATTTAAACCGCTCCTCTCTCTCTGTCTGTGTGTGTGTGTGTCTGCACCTTCTGAGTTGCTCTTCAATCAGAGCACTGATGTAATGATTGTATTGCTGATTATAATTAAAACACCCTTTCAATCCCCCTCCCTCCTCCACCCTCTTTTCTTTTGCTCTCAGTCCATTGGTTACGGCTCACAGCTGTGTTCAAT
>NW_015548192.1:1309513-1309878 GCF_001515605.1 Sinocyclocheilus anshuiensis
TCTTTTCCTGTCAGTCCATTTGTAACGGCTCACAGCTGTATTCAATCAATGGCAGCTGGTCTCCAGTAGCGAGGCATTCATACAGCAGTGGGGACTTTCTCTACTGTCTGATCAGAGAACAGCAGGAGACGCATTTCATGTCATAATGGTTTAGATTACAATATCAGCATTGGGTTCTGCTACCAAATCTGTATTATGTATAGAAGCAAACTGGAATATCACCAGTGGAACATGAGGTTTGAAACAGTTTATCAAAAGAACAATGGAAATACTTTGTTATTCATAGTCGTATGGGATTTCAAATAAACACTGTTGAACTTTATGTTTATTAAAGAATCCTGGGAGAAAAATGTATCATAGTTTCT
>NW_015548192.1:1309888-1315868 GCF_001515605.1 Sinocyclocheilus anshuiensis
CACACACACACACACACACACACACACACACACACACACACACAAATAAATTTTATTTATTTATTTTTATTTTTTTGAGCAGTAAATCAGCATATTAGAATGATTTATGAAGAATCATGTGACACTGAAGACTGGAGTAAAGATGATGAAAATTCAGCCTTGCATCACATAAATAAATTACATTTAAAAAAATCTATCTATCTATCTGTCTATATGTCTGTCTGTCTGTATATCGATCTATCTATCCTATCACTCTGTGTATTCATCAACCATCCATCATCTGTCTGTCTCTATCTATCGTTTGATCATTCTATCTATCCTATCATTCTGTCTATTCATCCGTCCATCCATCCATCCGTCTGTCTATCTATCATTCTAGCTATCCTATCGTTCTGTGTATCCATCTATCTATCTATCTATCTATCTATCTATCTATCTATCTATAGTATATATTAGGACTGTCAGTCGATAAAAAAAATATTTAATCTAATTAATTACATGATGTGTCGATTAATTAATCTAATTAATCGCAAAATAAATTTGACTGTGAAAATACCCACAAAAAGATTATTTAAAGCTATTTTGTGTTAAATGAAAAAGTATTAAGTAGACATTACAAATTTTAGCTTTAGAAAGAAAATAATTCATTTGATTCAACATAAAATGTATTACACATAAACATTTAAGCTACAACGGTAGCAAACTATGGAATATATATATATATATATGATAATTTGAGAAAAAACCCAAATCATTTTTTGTTCATACAATGAAAGTCATTAACCAAAACAACTTTGTTGTTCCACAAAATAAGTGTTTGAAACGAGTAAATTATGACAGAAATAATTTTTTTTGGGGTGAACTAGGCCTATCCGTTTAATGTTTTCATTATTATTATTATTATTATTATTATTATTACTACTATTATGGAATGATACTCTAAATGTGACCCTGGACCACAAAACCAATCTTAAGTCGCTTGGGTATATTTGTAGCAATAGCCAAAAATACATTGTATGGATTCGTTCGAAACGCAGATTCATTCAGAAACTAAACAGCTGTTTTGCTCTGAGATGCGCAACAATTTTGCTGTGGCTTTAAAGGTAATATGTTCTCTGCAAAATTGAGCAAAAACACATATTGTTGTGTTTAAAATATAACACAATATCAACTTTTTATGTACTGAACTGTTGTATCAAATCACATTTAAACTTGTGATATTCGGGACAAAATCAGCACTCGTTTAATAATAGCCTACTGCTCTCCCTGCTCGTGTGATATCGAATAAATATGAGACAAAAACTCATACAGGGGCATTTTTTTGCACCAATATTTTGAATCTTGTTGTCCTGCATCATATTTGTCAACAGTCAACTGTATGGACTGTAAGATGACGTACAGGTCTGGGGGTGGGGCCAGTGCGTTAGCTGCATTCAAATATTTTAATCGCATTATTTTTTCATAACTAATTAATTAAGTTAACCCGTTAAACTGACTGCCCTAATATATGTAAGGGATAATCAATGGCTATCCGTGCATTAAAGGATTTTAAATGCATGACGTGGAGGCAAAGAACCGCCAGACGCGAAGCGGAAGGTGGTTGCCTCCGCGAAGTGCATTTAAAATAGGGCTGCACGATAAATCCCATGCGATATTTAATGCGCATCTTGTCAGTAAAGCCGCTTCTGTAATCAGCGGTAAATCTCCATCACGTGCGTGCTTTCACATGAAGCAGCATTTACTACACAGAGCCGTTGTTCACTGACGAGCTGCGCAAAACCACGTTTATATATGATCGTGGTTTTGCGCAACTTCTCAGTGAACAACGGCTAGCCGTTGATTATCCCGCTTATTCCATGGTCATTTTGCCAAGTTATAGAGAAGTTAAAACTAGTATTGCTCTTTGCAGCACAATATTTGACTAAATGGGTAAAACGCTAGCATTCTGCCCGCTTCAAATCATACACAGAGATGAAATAGTGCGGTAAGACCACATTTATTTGAATAAATTATAGCATGCATTTCAATTAATTATCGATCGATCGAGAGAGAGAAAGAGACAGAGAGAGATGACAGTTGTGTGTACCTGCGTGCTGCGCGTCTCTCTGTACAATTACTTCAAAAACAGCAATTTTATCACCTCGTTGCTGAGGAATATAATGTAGCGATCTAGTATCTAGGCTATTTTATTAATAAAAATCACGGGGAAGCGTTGACAACAAGTCTGTGTGTCTGTGCAGCGCACTCAGCGATCTCTGACCTCTCTCTCTCTGTGTGTGAGTTTGTGTGCATCAAATAAAGCAGCGCATTAATATGGAACGGTGATTAAACTGACTTGGAACTACCTGTGCATTAAACGGTTTTACTGCATACCTGCCAGCCAATCAGAATCCAGTATTCAGACAGACCATGGAAAATATATATATATATAAAACGGGTATTTAGGCGGCTATTTAGAAAACCTGTCCGATTTGTGATTAAGACAATAAAATATATGTGTGAACATTTACAAAAAGGAGGAAGACCGATAAGAACAAGTAAGACCAAAAAGGAGAGAGAGTGGATAACATTAGAGCAGAAAAATGAGACGGCGATGAAGAGAATGAGGCCTTGTGTTGCCTGTAGCGAGTATTTTCATGACCTGCTCTGATTTCTCAGTCTGGACCCTCTGCTGATATCAAACTACAGAAGGAGAGAGGAGGGTACGGAGGGTCAAACTACCTACAGCAGAAGAGAGAAAGACTAATGATAACCGCTGTTAGAACACATTGTCAGGCAGATGGAAGAGTAATCGCTCTAACAGTGAAGTAGACCAATTACTATGGCATAGACTGGACATTATTTCTAAAGAAATTCACTCTACTTATTTGAATAATGGTTTTTAATATTGGATCAACCTATAAATGGCACCATTTGCTGGGTCTCTAAAGAATATCGCCCAACTACACCACTAAACAACAAAAAAAAAGTATGACAAAACAAGTATACAGATATAAAGCTACAATAAAATGCCACAAAAAAGTAAGGAAAAAAATGACAAAAGTAAAAAAGAAAAAATGTCTATCCACAGAATATATAAATACAGAAATACATTTAGACCATTGATATTTAACCTAAAACCATAAATAAATAAATAAATAAAATTAAAAATATTTAAATATAGCATTAATTTAAATATGTATATATAATGTATAATGACGAAAGCGACGAAAGTGAAAGTGACGTGACACGTGGCCAAGTATGGTGACCCATACTTGGAATTAGTGCTCTGCATTTAACCCATCCAAAGTGCACACACACAGCAGTGAACACACACACACACATCGTGAACACACACCCGGAGCAGTGGGCAGCCATTTATGCTGCGGCGCCCGGGGAGCAGTTGGGGGTTCAGTGCCTTGCTCAAGGGCACCTCAGTCGTGGTATTGAAGGTGGGAGAGAGTGCTGTACATTCACTCTCCCCACCTACAATCCCTGCCGGTTCGAGACTCGAACCCGCAACCTTTGGGTTACGAGTCCAACTCTCTAACCATTAGGCCACGACTTCCCCTAATATGATTAATATTATATAACTATAATTTTATAAATAATATTAAAGAATGTAAATAAAGGATCATTAATATAAAATGAATAACATTGTTTTTTTTCTAAACATTTCATTTATAAACAAGTTTGTCAAAAACGTTCTACTTTAAGTTCAGCTATGAGTTTACATTTTTGATGCTGTCCATATTCTGATATTGTACAAATGATCTTTGTCTATACAAACATTTACCAATGGGTTTCTTGTACATATGAATACCTGTAAACGCTAATGAGATCACAGAGCCAAAAGCAGTGTGAAAGTGTGAAGTACTCTGATGTTTGCACACATATATTCTTCAAAAAGACATGTTTTACGGTACATGAACAGCTTTAAAACAACAGGACTGGAAGAGGCTTTGGGGGAGGTGAGAAATATTGACAGGTTTGCTTTCTGTGCTGCTCTGTATGTTTTTGTGAACACTCAAATAATGTATGTACACTGACTGCCAAACGCTCCCAGCCTACATCATGAAATATACATAAAAGTTCAGAAAGATCAGACTCTCACCAATGAAAGCACTCACACACACACGCACACACACACACACGCACACAAGCGCGCGCGCACACACGCACACACAAACACACTCAGAGACAGGCTGAAATGATACTCATACAACCGGAATTACATTGTGAACAAATCTCTCCAGCAGCTCCTGAATATTCATTCAGTGCTGTGAGCCAATTTCCACTATCTTTTGGCAGCTGAAGGTGAGAAGGCCACTCAGACATTGTGTTTTCTGGTTGCCTGCATTGAAATGTCAGAAAAAAATTGCACGGCACCTGCAGGAAATGACAGTTTTGATTTCAGAAGGCAGTTAAAAGTGAGAAAAGATCTTGCTTCCGATTATTCATGATGCCATGCAGCAGCGGGCAGCTTGCTTTCTTTCTTATGGAGTTGAGCTCTGCAGCGTCACGCAGAGATGCCGGGCAGACGATCAGTCAAGTTTTATGTGAACTTTCAGACTTCTAACAACCACAAACGAGTTTTTTTTCTAATTTCTTCCCTGGATGGCAATGAGATTACATAGAGAGCAAATGGAGACATTTGCTTCAGGCTACTGTTTCTCAATTTGTTTCTCCTAAGAAACAAACCAAGTAATAAAAAGTAACACAAATACAAGAAAATAGATACCAGTGACAGTAGAGTAGAGTAGAGTAAAGTAAAGTAAAGTAAAGTATAGTAAAGTAAAGTAAAGGCAACTTATAAAATAAATAAACCAGACCAGAGTAACCAAATTAAAAAAAAAGAAAAAAAAAATATAAATCTCACATAAAATAAAATAATGAAATATAGGATAAAATAACAAAATAAATTTAATTAAATAGGCAGCTTCAAAGCAATAAAATAAAACAATACAAAATAGACCAGACTAGAGTAATTGCACATAAAATAAATAAATAAACGCAACTTATAAAATTAATAATATAAATATTATAAAAGAAAATAAAGCAAATATAGTAATCTCACGTAAAATAAAATAATAAATTAAATTAAATAGGCAACTTCAAAGCAATCAAATAAAACAATAAAGAAAATAGACCAGAATAATCGCACGTAAACAAAAAAAAGTAATAATAAATAAAGGCAACTTATAAAATAAATAAACCAGACCAGAATAAACAAATAAAAGAATAAAGAAAATAGAGTAATCTCACATAAAATGTATAAAAAAATAAATAAAATAAAACAAAAGACCAGACCATAGTAATATCACATTAACAAAAATAAACTGAAATTAAATTGAAAGTATATAATAAAATTATAAATAAATTAAATAAAAAACATAAATAATTTAAAATATGATGAAAAACATGATAGTACTACATTACTTTTTTTTGTGACATATCAGACTTTGCATTAGCTCATTCTTCACATTCTTAAAGACCATGTGATCTGAGCTATATTACCCATTTTACTTGTATGTAATATGGGTAATATAGCTCTATACTCCTCTTACTGTATATGCCAACCATTAGTTTCTCATTTGCATCTCTTTTGATTTCTCCACAAAAATGAGATCAATAAGATTAGCTGACAGCTAAGCTGAAGTTTCTGAATTCCCCCAACAGTCTTTCCTCTGAGCATATTTCTTGTCCCTATTTCACTCAGTTTTATTTATTTATTTTTTCTTCCCAATGTTGGATCATACATCCAGAGCAAAGTGACAGCTCTCTTGTTCTGTTCTTCTGACGTGTCTGCAGCCATTTTAGAGGACAACCTGAAGCCATGAAAGTCAGCGTAAGCGACAATCTCTGCACCGCGTTAGTGGCCTAAATCACTCCTGCATCCCATCTGCCGCTTCATCTTTGATGAAGAGATGGAGAAGGAGGGGAAGGAGAGAGCGGAAATGAAGGAGGGAGGGAAAGCGAGAAGGGATTCTCCTCTTTCTCA
>NW_015548192.1:1316719-1334321 GCF_001515605.1 Sinocyclocheilus anshuiensis
AGAGAAGGGATTCTCCTCTTTCTCATCACAGAAGGAGGACACTGCCTCTGAGACAGTATCCATCTGCTACACTCTGCAGAGAGCCATTTTCACTCTGACAGTCTATTTACCTTTAAAACTCTCTTCATCTCTCTCTCTCTGTTTCTCTCTCTCCCATCTTATTCCCTTGCTGCATTGCAGCACACGTTGAGTTATGGTTTCACTGATATCATGTAGCAACAAAAAGCTCTTTACTGTGCAGTGCTGCCCAGCACAATCCTACGGTGTGTGGGGAAGGGCGGCACCTCTGCCGGTTACACAGTTACTGAACAGAATACGCTTTCTGTGGACAGATTTATCTAGAAGCTCTCAGTGTGCAGGACTGCTTTGCATCAGTTCCATATGAGAGCGATCAAGAAACAATGAGAAAATACAGAGCGGGATGTGACCCAAACAAGCCAAGACGAGGAAGAACTTTGCACACTATTGAATCCAGTGTAGTATACAGTATAGAACTTATAGGTGTGCAATCACAGGTTTGTCTATAGATTAAACTGTTTACAATCAAAATTTCAGTGGGAATTAAACAAACACACAAATAAATAAATGAATAAATAAACAAATAAATAAATGTGGACATTGAATAAAATACAATAAAAAAGACCAGACCACAGTAGTTTCACATAAAATAAGCTAAAATAACAATTAGAGACCAAAGTAATCTCATAATAAAAAAAATAAACCTTAAAATGAAATAAAATCTAATATAAATTGTAATATAATATGAATAAATAATAATAAATAAAATATATTGTAAAACATCCAAAAACATTATTAACATGAAAAAATAATGAAAATCAATACTATACTGCTTTTTTTTTTTTTTTGGTCAGTGCTGTACCAACTTAAATTAGCCAAAATGTAATAAAACAAAGTTATAAATATTAATGAAAAAGATATACTTTAATTTATATGATTAACATATTTTTTTTTATTAAATTATTTAAACTATTTAAAGTTTTTGTCCTAGTCATTTTGTCCTAATCCCATGTAGTTTTAATATAACTTTTCTAATATCATGTGGATGAATATCAAATAACAAATACACACAGAGAAGCAAAAATAAATAAATAGTTATTATTCACTGCATACAAATAGTAATTAATATAACTTATAAGTATAACTTAATTGAATTAGTATTTTAATTAGTACTTAGTAATTTAATAGGTTTTTACTACACATTTCAACAATAAACTATATATAATAATGCATGATCATGCCACATTCGTAAGTGTTTGTGATAACATCATCAAATTTTGATTGGCTAATGCTCCCATTTCACATAAGGAACTGCTGCTTCAGTAGACAGTGTAACGGTTCATGAATATATTAATGGTCGCTTCAGTACCAATTTAAACCTGCAATGTATTATAAAAGTATTCATGTCTTTTTTATATTGCTACTGTGTGCAGTTACAGGTGTGCATTTATTAGCATTTCAGAATTGCTTTAAAAATGCCTCATCCAGTCATATCAGACATAATAAATGCACTGCAATGAATTAAGAAAACCTGTATGCAGCATTAGGCTTCAGGTTAGCTGACACTGCGGGATCTGATGTGTTTTCAGCAGGGACAAACTCCACCATCTGACTGCTACAAAATTATGCTTCTGAGTGTACTCTGCCCAAAAAACACAGATACACACACAGACAAAACAGTGAATAAAGTCTTCAGTCAAAGAACAAACTAGTGAAAGCATCTGTGTGAGCCATACAACAGCAACACTGAAACTTTCACTATGGCACCTGTTCTAACTTCTCACACTTTTAATGAAATCTCTTTTTTCCCTCTCACATAACATCTCTCAGATTACTCTTGATGTGTGACTCTTCTAACGTCTTGTTCTCAGATCTGTGAGACTGAATTAGCACCGGTCTCTCTCTCACAACTTGTGTTTTAATACAGGCGGTGAGCTCCCTGCTGGGTTCTGAGGTCTTTAGCTGCATTTTGGTTTCTAGGAAACAGAACAGCATCATCAGAGTGGTCCCTCTATATGCATATATTCACACAAAATTCAAGATGAGATACGGTGCATTAGCTGTGCATATACAGTGTAATGGAAGAGGGTTTTTGTGCATAATACCCTGAAGGGGTTTATTTTGCAATGACCAAATAACTACACATTATCCCATTATCGCAGGGCTACCTAGAAAATAAATACATTCATGGACATTAAATATTGATTTAAATTGAATTTATTGTATATGCGAAAAAAGAGCACAGCAAATGTAGAAAATGAGTTCCTACACTTTAGTAGCCATTATATAAATAAATGATGTAGCTATATCCTTAACTAATGGAAAAATATATTAAGAATCTATGGAAAAAATTAAGAGACCACTTGAAAATTACGATTTATAGTTATGTGTTTGAGTAAAACATTTTTTTGTTTTATTCCATATAATGACATTTCTTCCAAATTGTAAATAAAAATGTTGTCATTTAGAGCATGAAATGACAATTGGTCAAAATAAATAAATAAAAAAAGTTGCCATGTTTTCAGACATGTTTATATTTATTTTTAGACAACACGATACCAATGTTTTAAATTCAGAAGAGTTAAGAAATCCATATTTGGTGGAATAACCCTGATTTTAAACCACAATATATAAAAAACATTTGGTATGTCATATTCTGAAAAAAAGGTTCTAAATGACAACATTTTTATGTAAAATTTAGAAGAAATGTTATCAGACATTTATAGAATAAATCAAATATTAACATTTTACTCAAACCCATACCTACCTAGTGTAACGAATCATCCACTGAAGGTGAGTTGAAGTGAGAACCCAAGTGCAGCTTTATTTACAGTGATCCAAACATCCAAACATAATCAAAAAAGAGCACAGCAAATGTAGAAAATGAGTTCCTACACTTTAGTAGCCATTATATAAATAAATGATGTAGCTATATCCTTAACTAATGGAAAAATATATTAAGAATCTATGGAAAAAATTAAGAGACCACTTGAAAATTACGATTTATAGTTATGTGTTTGAGTAAAACATATTTTTTTGTTTTATTCCGTATAATGACATTTCTTCCAAATTTTAAATAAAAATGTTGTCATTTAGAGCATGAAATGACAATTGGTCAAAAAATAAATAAATAACAAAAGTTTCCATGTTTTCAGACATGTTTATATTTATTTTTAGACAACACGATACCAATGTTTTAAATTCAGAAGAGTTAAGAAATCCATATTTGGTGGAATAACCCTGATTTTAAACCACAATATATAAAAAACATTTGGTATGTCATATTCTGAAAAAAAGGTTCTAAATGACAACATTTTTATGTAAAATTTAGAAGAAATGTTATCAGACATTTATAGAATAAATCAAATATTAACATTTTACTCAAACCCATACCTACCTAGTGTAACGAATCATCCACTGAAGGTGAGTTGAAGTGAGAACCCAAGTGCAGCTTTATTTACTAGCAAATCCAGAGAAACTGAGAAGGATAGTCTTTCAAAGGGTCTCTTCATTTATTTTTCCCCATAGCTGTATATATAATTTATTATAAAAAAATAATAAAAATAATAATTTATAAATATAATAATAATATTGTTAATATTAATAAATACATTTTAAATATGAAGTATTATTATTTTATTTTTTATATATTATTTTGAAATTTGTGACACATTTGCATATTTGTATTTAATTATTTATACTTAATTTCTAGACATTATAAATAATAATTAATAATACATAATAATAATGTAAATAAAATAAAATGTAATTATTATAAAAAATATTAGAAATGTTTTATTAATTCATTTATTCTATATATACACATTATATATTGCATTTATTGTCTTAATTTTTTCCATAGCGCTCTCTCGCTATATAATATTTATCATATTATATATGCATATATTTATTATATGAATAAATACGTGTTTTGTATCTTTTGTATAATTTACTTATGCAAATAATATAAATTGGAATATTATTTATATATCAAATTATTATTTGTCTAATATGCATGCAACAGTCTTCTTCATTATTCACAACCTATAGCAATCATCTTACTTGTAGGTCAGCTTTTCATGAACAACATGAAAACACCTCTGGGCCAGTTAGCAAACAATTGAACACATCTCCATCAGCAGCAACTCTTCTTCTGGTCACCACTTATCATCAGCATGTGAAATAAATAAATGATACATAAATGGAAAGACAGAGAAGGAGTGAACATAACGGCAGAAACTGAAAGGAAGCCCTGGGGGTGCATGCAGAAGTATAAAAATATGATTAAATCATGATGTCTCTTAACCGCTATTTAAAATACAGCCTATTCAAATTAAGAACAAGCAGACACATATACAGTCAAGCAAGCACTTAAGCTCCTGATTTAGCTCTATGAAATAAACATTATAGTATTTCCCATTTTAAATAAACATGCTGTGCCTTTTTATAGCCCTCAGATCTTTCCAACTTCAACAAGTTGCATCGTTCTCTCTATAAGTGAGGAAAATGACTTATTAATGCACATAAAAATGTTTCCCTGGGTGACCCATGAGTGCCTGTTTTGTCTCTGGAGAAACTCGGTGGGGCACCGGTGGTACTGGAAATGGAAACGGTCTCTCGTTTTACAGCACAAAGATCTCCCAGGTGCCCGTAGGTGATGACTTTCTGTAAAGAACTGTCCCTGATTTTCTGCTAAATGTCAAATGTAATCTATAAATAGCTGGTGAGTAGTTAGATTCGTCATGCTTCTGCCCTTTGCGATCGTAATGATTCGCGCAGGTTTAGATGGACACTGCGAGGTCGGACAGAAAAGTCAAATGGCCACAAACAGGAACAATACTATTGATTATGACAACAGTCCGAGAACCCCTAATGTTACATCCTGACAGGCGGTAATGTGTGATCAATGGCTCTCAACGCCGCTTCGGGTTATGAAACTGATCTGATGATCTTTATGATCTTCACACACAGCTGCTGTCTACTGAGTTGGGGATTCTCAAAAGTAATGGTTTCGAAAAGACTTTTGCGGCCACATGAGAAGCTTTAGACAAATATATGACTCTTTAGAAACTATCTACACATTTGTGTTTCAAGAAAAGAAAAAAGAAAAAGTGAGGATTTTGCTTTTTCTTTGCAGGAGCAATACATCAGCATCAACATCTGTTTTCATTTGCATTGTAAAAGCTATTTTTCAGTTGTAAATAAAACAAATATTATTAGAGCATGTTTTACAATAAAATACTATTTTAGTTTAATTTGACGTGTTACTTGCTGTTTCTTCGGAATTGTAATTGTGTTATGCGCCATTTCTTTAAAAGTTTCTGAGTGAAAATTGTTTTTACACCATGTTTTTCATAAACGGTAAAATACTGTATAACCAGCTTGAATGATACAGCTGAAATTAATCTTAAATGTATTTTCACTGGCCAAATTGTCAAATTACCTCTTACAGTAATCTTTCCTCAGTCACACAAGCTGTTTGATATATTTTATATATAACCCAATTAAACCAAAACATTGAACAGCCACTAAGTGGATACTTTTACATGTCCAAACCACAGCAAGTGTTGCACGAAACAGTCTGACTGACGAGAACAGATCGATTTGGGCACAGACGGATCAGTGAAACAAGAAGTGTTAACGGGTCATGCTTCTCTCTAATCCAGTCTATACCCTACAGGGGCCACTCTGTCTGGTTTAAGCTGGGTAGTACAGTCTCAACTTAATTATCGGGGAAGTTACTTTGAAACTACCCTGTAGCTTTCAAAACAAGTTAATCTACAACTACTCTTTTAAAACTAATTTTAACCCCAAGATGATAGACTATTTTTGTTTTTACTTATACAGTTAAAATATCTAAATATCCTTGAAACAAGATAATTTTACTTGAAGCAACATTTCTTATATTAAGTTTTCATGGATTGCATCGTGTAAAATGAACTGTACTTTGTTTTACTGCACCGGCATATTTATTTATATTTAAAACTAATGAAAAAATCACCCAGTGCAATAAGACCAAATACACCCATATTAAAGATAAATTCTCTGAAAACAAGTCTTGATATCTCATGCATTGTTACTTATGTAAATTAACCTTGTTTCAAGGACTTATATATATTTTAACTGAAAAACAAGACTACAATGATTAAGAACTTTTTTAAATGCACAATGCAAGCTACCAACATTAGTGTTACAGCAGCCATCTTAAATATATAAATTACACTAAATACAACAATAAAACCAGAAAAACCCTTATACATGACAACTAAACCTGAACTAAATTGAAAAACAGCAGTATTTAACCAAACTGGCTTTCTTAAATCAAATAATTTTAATTTAACGATTAAAATAAATAAATACATTTTAAAACGTGTATTATGGTTTCCACCAAAATATTAAGCAGTTTCAACTGTTTTCAACATTGATAATAATAAATATTTTTGAGCAGCAAATCAGCATATTTTCATGATCTCTGAAAAATCACACTGAGTAATGATGCTGAAAATTCAGCTTTGCATCACAAGAATAAATTAAGATTTTAAAACATAAACATTTTTTTATTTTAAACTGTAATAATATCATGTTTTTCCTGTATTTTGGTTCAAATAAATGCAGCCTGGTTGAGCATAAGAGACATGTTTTAAAAACATTAAAATCTTACTAAATCCAAACTTTACAATCAAAATAAAAGACTTGTTCATTTATTTCAATGGCAAACACTGCTCTGTAACAAAATGGCCAAGATGTTAAAGGCTGTTTTGAGTTTTGAGTCTTCAGGTTCATGGTAATCGAAAGAGATGACTGTGGTCTTTTAAAATAATCGACATCACTGCAGTGTAACAGGCTCTGTAATCTATTCTACCCTCCATATCTCTCCTTTACACTGTGACACTCACAGAACAGCTTTTTTCAACTTCTGCATTTCCCAGAGCAGCTCATTCACATTTCCAGTGCTTTTCTGCGTGTTTCCTTTTCTGTCTGCCTCACACCTTTGCACGAAACCTTCCCCTGGGTATGATTTGGGGCACATTCCCCGTATGCATCTCTGTTTCTCTTTCTTTGCTTTGTCATCCTCCGCAGCCTGCTCTCATCCAGACACAGGTGGCTGTACGTGTTTGGATGAGAGTGGTATTTCAAAGCAATTAGCATGAATGCACGTTTCCCCTGCAGTCTAATTTACTGTGTGATGTGTGAAGTGGCTTTTGTATCCCATAAGTGTATGGGATGAGTGTGAGTGTGTGTGCGAAAGGATGATCTTATTGAGCATTAGTAATTAAATGTTTATCATGGCTGCCTTTTTCCTCTGCTCAGTCAATCAAGAGGTCATTCCACTCCGACAAGACTCTGCAATAAGAAACTGCATGACAATAACAGAAAGATACTGGGGCAAAAGCACTAAACAGTATTTTAGCACGAAACAAATTCATTAACCACTCACAAACCAGTTTAGCAGGTGCTAAATGCGCTGAAAAGTCGTTCTTGTCCTTTTCTGAGCAAACATAGTTTTTTTTTCTAAGTAAATTTGGTCTATTGTATATATTGTATTAGTATGCCGCAAGTTACATTATTACCACGCATTATGCAATAAGGTATTTAAACATGGTAGTCTACATTTCTATTAATCCTGGAACAAGTTATTCATCAAATGCTGAAGAAGAGCATTATAACCTGGAATGCATTCACTCTTTCTGAATTTGAAAGAGTCGATTCAGGTTTCTGGATCACTGGTGAAGCAGTGCTGTACATTTAATGTAAAGTACAGCAGATTGCAGTAGTCCGCTGCATCCACTGCATTTCACCATTACTGATATGTATCATTTCTTTAGTGAACTGGGCACTAAAATAAGACATTGCAAGCAAATAAATAGTGCTATCATTGTGTTCAATTCATTCTTAGTGAATCCTCCCTCTGTGTATTTGAGAGAGAGTGAGAGAGAGAGAGAGAGAGAGAGGGATTATTGACTTGCATGAGTCTATGAGTATGCGTTTTAAAGTGAGCCATATTCTGTTTTACTGAATTCTGTCTCTCTCATAACTTGTTCTGTCAGGAGAGCTGCTGAGGAGTGAAGCTCATGGGAAATCCTGAGGTGGGAGACCAGATAAAGATGCACGAATGCTAGGAGATTTCAGAAATGACAGAGCGAGAGAAATAAAGTGATAGAGAGATAAATGAGGTGATATAAACCTTTGGTGCGGTAAACAAATCAGCTTTATGAATATAGTACATCCATAAAATACCAATGGTGTCGTGAAATGCCTTAAAGCCCTTAAATATGCCACAAGAAATGAGAAAATTATGATGGTTTGAGAAATGAAAGGGATGGGAAAGGGGGAGGAAAATGCAAAGGAGAGGGAAAGCAAAAGGAAGGAAAGGGGAAAGGGAAATATGGTAGGAAGTATGAGAATGGAAAGGCAGAAGGAAGAGGAACAAGAAAGGAAATAAAAGGGGAAGAATAGGAAGGAATCAGAAAGCAAAAAGGGGAGTAACAAGAAGGGAAAATGTAAAAGGAAATGGAAGGGATGAGAACAAAAAAGGGAAGAGGAAAATAAATGAAAGAGGAAGGAGAAGGTGAAAGAAAAGCAAAAGGGTGAGAAGGGAAAGGGAAAAGGAAAAATGAAAAGGTAAGGAAACAGTGAAAGAAAAAAGGGAAAGAGAGAGGAATGGACATGAAAGGGGAAAGGGAAAGGGAAAATGAAGGAGAAAGGGACAATAAAAACAAGAAAGGGAAATTGAAAAGGGAAAGGCAGGATATGAAAGAGGAAAGGAAATGCAAGTAGAAGAGTAATAAATAAGCAAAAGGACAGGGAAAAAAGGGGGGAAGGAAAAGGGGAAATGGGGAAAGGGAAGAGGAAAGGAAATAAAAGTGGAAGATAAAGCCAAAGGGCAAAGGGAAAAGAGAAACAAGGAAAAGTGAAATGGAAAGGGAATGAACGAGGAATAGGACGGAAAGGGAAGAGGAAAGGAAATGAAAAGGGAAGGAGAAGGAGCAGGGAAAGAACAAGAACGGGAAAATGGAAAGGGTCAGAAAAGAAAAGGGATAGGGAAAGGAAAAATGAAAGAAGATAGAAAAAGGGTAATGGGTGAGAAGGGAAATTCAAGTAGAATGGAAATGAGAGGGGAATGGGAAAATAAAACCGAAAGAAAGGGGAGAGGGAAAAATGAACAAGAAAGGACAAACGGAAAAGGAAAAGGGAAGGGGTGATAAAGGAAGTGGAAATGGAAATGAAAGCGGAAGGGGGAAAGAACGGTGACAGAAAGAAGAGGAAGAGGAAAAGAGAAAGTACAAAATGGGAAGATGGAAAGGGAAAGGGGACATAAATAAAAGGGAAGGGGACAGTGAAAGAAAAAGGGAAAGGGAATATGAATGGAAATAAAGGAGGAAGGGAGAAAGAAAAGAGAAGGGACATAAGAAGAGAAAATAGAAAGGAAAAGGGAAAGGGATGAGATGGGAAAGGGAAGAAGAAAATACAAAAAATGAAAGTGGAAGGAGACAGCGACAAAAAATGAAGAGAAAGGGAAAAGGAAGTAGAACTGAAATGAAAGAGAAAGATGAAAAGAAGTGAAGAGAAAGAAAGAAGGGGAAGAGGAAAAGGGAAGATACAAGAAGACAAAATGGAAAAGGAAAGGGGAAGTCATGAGATGGGAAAGGGAAGAGGAAAAGAAAAAAATGAAAGTGGAAGGAGACTGAGGCAAAAAATGAAGAGAAAGGGAAAAGAAAGTAGAATTGAAATGAAAGAGGAATGGGAAAAGAAGTGAAGAGAAAGAAAGAAGGGGAAGAGGAAAAGGGAAGATACAAGAAGAGAAAATGGAAAGGGAAAGGGGAAGGCATGAGATGGGAAAGGAAAAGAGGAAAATAAATGAAAGTGGAAGGAGAGTGTGACAAAAAAGAGAAAGGGAAAAGGAAGCAGAATGGAAATGAAAGAGGAAGGAGGAAGGAGGAAAGAAAAGTGAAGGGACAAGAAAACAAGAGGAAAGGAAAAGGAAATGAGATGATTCAGGGTGGGAAAGAAAGTAAGGTACAATGATATTCAAGATAGAGAACAAAGGAAAAGAGAGAAGAAAGACGACAAACCAAAGGAACAGTACACAAGTAAACAATGCACGGATGAAGACTGCATGTGCCATCACAGCCTGTCTGTGATCCACGCTCATGTTTCATCACACATTTTTCTCTCTTACCGAGACAAATCGCTACTTTCATGACAACTATAAGCATCCTTAACAATCTCACACAGAAGGATAATCACTTCATTGCAGGCTTTTTTGTCTCCCTAACGATGTTTCTCTCCTCGAAGTGCTGTTTCAAATCACTGCCTCAACACTTAGCAATAAGCCACACAGTATTTGTCTTGCGCAGACATGCTAACACAACAAACAGAGAAGTATAGACATTAGCCTCCTGCAGGCAAAGCCAAATCAGCCACCAACGCTAGTTTATTTAATGGTATTAATGACTTTCTGTGAACTGTGACACAGGCAGCTTTTAGCATCAAGAGTATTTGCTTAATTAAAGGGCTACAGCAAGTAATGAGCTGTCTGGACTAGATAGCCGTGTATTCCTGCTCTATTAGGACAAGTCAGTTGTGCAGAGGATGAATTAGAGGAGCAGTTTCACAGGTCTGAAGGTTATGATGCCTCAAGTGTTTCATTCACTTATTGACACTTTGGTTTTCTGCTTTATTCGGTGTGAACCACTTTTCAGAGGTTAACAGGGTGATGGTTATTATCTGGACTCCATTTAACACAGCGTGTTCTCATCAGAAGACCCTTCAAAGATGGACCCTTTCTCTCAATGAAGTATTTAAAAGGCTATTGGTATCGGTAGTATGAAGTCATGGATTCCAGATCTTTGAACCTTCACCCTGTTTGTAACAAACAAGTATAAATATATATTATTATTATTATTATTATTATTATTATTATTATTATAAAATAATGATAAAAACAGGTAAATGAAGATGGTGTAATATTATCTACCAGCAGGGGCTCACTGGATTGTGCTAGCCAGCCAAACCCAGGCCTACAGAAACGCATATGGTTTTACAAGTCATGCATATGACAAGAAGAAAGAAACAAGAACAAAACATACAAATCCTTAGCGAATTTCAAGATAATAGAGTAAAGTAAGATATACTATCATATTTGCCTTTCATTCAGTGATAAACACACTGGCTTTGTCTGTTTGGCCTACCTACTTACAAATCACTCCTGCACATCTGCCACATTACTTATGATACACATTTTCCTGTGCTGGTCTGCTACTACTCAGCTTCAAATGAGTCAGCCGAACTCACCTAATGAACTTTCATTGCTTTCAGAATGACAAACACAAAGAACTAAATAAATCCCTCTCTTCAAAACACTGAAAACTAATTCTCAGCTGGATTAATGTGGCCTGATGTGTTGATTATAAATATTTAAATATTTAATTTACATAGTAAATAAAAATTAATTACACCAGTTTTAACTTGGCTAAGACTGCTAAAAAAATCTATTATTGTCATCATTAAATAATGTAATAATTATTATATAATTTTATTTTATTTCATTTTACTTTTTTATTTTTAGAAAAAAAGAATTAGAAAATATGTTGGTGCCATGACTTAGTAATTTATATAGTCTAGAAATGTTGAGCTATGAGCTCATGCTGAACATGCAGGTTAGAATCCGCCCTTTCATTAGTTTGGCCCCAAATACACCTCAAATAGCAAAAGTGCTCACTTCATACAAGGCTCATGAATCAGAATGAATCAACAAAATCTGCAACCAAATGGTTCATGAGGAAGAGCTCTGTCATGCACTGTCAACAGTATGTGAAGAATCACTAGATTTTCCTGTTGGAAACATCCACATCATTGCCATACATAACTAGGCCTGTATGTCAACGGTCTGAGGGTGATTTATACAGTCGAACGCCGCTGCTCTCTAGAGAGAATCAAATCCCTCTCAAATCCTACAACCAACTCCTCTGCAAAGTGGCCCAAATTTAATCATTTCAGAAGAAGGAGCCGAGAAAAGAATGCTCTCCACACACGGCAGACTCAGAAAGCTCGCTTTATCTCTTTCCCATCATTCTCTTTCTATCTTATGAAATCTCCCATTTAACCCTCTGACAGCACAACAGCACAAGCTCTGTATCGAACCACAACCATCCTTTCAGGGGCTGTAATAGAGCAACGCTATGTCTCAAACACCAAACAGTTTTGTGTGCACGTCTCTGAGTGTGCAAGGAAAATATATCAATAAGAAGCTGCTTCTGAACAAAAAAAAGTGACATTAAGCATCACACCACACATGCAGACGTGCTTCAACAACTTCTTCTCCGGCAGTTGAATCTACACAAACATTATTAGCATTCATCTGCCGCCCCTGATCTCCTCCTCTCCTTTCGTCTGGATGACGGTGCGTAAGTGCGGCTGTAAGAAGATAAGCCTTATAAGCCGCAGACATGCACCTCTCAGCTGCGTCTTGCAATCTGATGAAGCGCACATCATTTCAGACACGGCTGAACAGCGTCGGTTTGCTTCACACAGCACAGCAGGAGATACTCAACAGATACCGCACACATCCCTTTTATCCTGATGTTGACTTCTTGTCTCATGCATGCTGGAAAATAAAGTGGCATTACTCACTTTCTATAGTCGGATGATGCACAGCAACTTCCTTCAGATAACTCACTCACTCTCAGCCTACATACTATACAAAACACATTCGGTACGATGCATGAAAATAGAAAATATTCCACATTACCTAATGATATAAGTCCACAAATGTGCATCGGGTGCGTGTGGTAAAGTTTCCAAACAGACTTTATGTCCCATACCTACCATTGTCACCGCGTGTCTGCGCTCCCTTGTCGAGCGTGTGCTGCTCTGGATGCGTGTGTGTGCATGTGTGTGGGAGAATCCTCTCTCACTCCTCAGCTGCAGCAGCTTGGCCGAGCCGAGCGCTCTGATTGGCCGTCTCAGAGCTCACGGAGCGTCCGTCATGCGTGCACCAGCCCTCGTTGCTTCTCTCGCTCTCTCTCTCCAACTCGATTTCTCACAGGCTGCACACACTGCATGCCTACTATTATTGTTATTACGTCTCATATGGAGTTAATTTAATTTCTTTCTTTGATCATATTCATATAATCACCACTTGTATTTCATTTTCTTCATTGCACACTGCTGGTTGTTCTTTGTGTTGTTTTGTTTCCCTGTCTTTTTAGACAAAACGTGTTTTATTGCTTTCTACTCCAGGCTGCATTGACACTGTCAAACAATCTTTTCCATGGATATTTTTGACACACCAAATCAATTGTGAATCAAATGTGTTTCATAATTGATGAGATCTGCAGCATTGACACTGTTATTGAACTGAACTGAATCAACTCTGAACTGAGGACACAATTGCCTTCTGTGTAGAAGCTTATAGCTGAATTAAAGGAATAATTCAACCAAAATTGAAATTTTGCTGGAAATGTACTCAGCCTTAAGTCTTTCAATATGTAGATGAGTTTGTTTCTTCGTTAAAACAGATTTAAGGAAATCTGTGAGCAAGTGATGGCATGCTAAATCCCTCCAAATCTATTCTGATGAGGAAACAAATTCATCTTGTTGAACTATTCCTTTTGAATTTTTCAGAAGAAACAAACTCATCTACATCTTGGATGGATTTTGGATACATACATATATACATACAATTTTGTTTTGTGTGTGTATATATGTGTGTATATATGTATATATATATATATATATATAGTCACGTGTAGCCAGGGCCGTCCTTAGCTGACGCGGGGCCCGGTGCGAGGTAGGACCCCCTTAGTTGCACTAAGTAGTCCTTAGTTGCACCCCCCTAATGACGGCCCTGCGTGTAGCTATGGAAAGCACACAACGCAGGTATATAAATAAACAAGATAGTCCTTTAATCAATCCACAGGCACGAGAAACACAGGAGAAAAAAAAAATCAACATCAATACCGGAACTAAGGAGCTAGGGCAAAACACAGGGCTTAAATACTAGAAAAGGTAATTAGGGAGAACTGAAACAGGTGTGGAGGTTATTAATCAAAAACCATAGTTCATAGGGCCAGGGCGGAGTAGAATAAGGGAGGAGCCAGGGAGGAGCCCGGAGCAGGAGGAGCCAGATGGAGATCCAGAGGCCAGCCAGGATAGCGGCCCACGGTGGAGTCAACGGCGGGGGGGTGCTCTGGAGGAGGACACGGAGGACATGCAGGACAGGGAACCAGCGGAGAAGGTGGATGGAGAGACCAGGGTGTAGCTGACGTTGGGAGGAGCCATGGAGGAGCTAAGAGCAGGAGGAGCCAGGTGTTGATCCAGAGACCAGCCAGGACAAGGCCCCAGGGCGGAGTCGAGGGAGGGATGAGCCATGGTGGAGAAGGGGCCGACAAACACTAGGGGCCTGACTGACGGAGACTGAGCCGCTGGAGGTGGAGACCCAGGTGGAGCCGAGCAGACAGAGAGCCAGAGCGACACAGCTGATCCGGAGGGCCAAGGTCGGAGCTGAAGGCTCAGGCGACCAAGGCGGAGGCGAGGATCCGGAAGACCGCAGCGGAGCCGGAGTGACTGAGGACGCAGGCGGAGCGAGAGGGAAGGAGGACCGTGACAGAGCCAGAAGGACAGAATGATGAGGCGAAGCCAGAGGAGTGGAGTCCCGAGGTGGCGGATGGTCGACGACTGACCAAGGCAGAGCCGGAGGGACGAGTGAGCCTGGTGGAGCCAGTGGGATGACGGGCCACGGTGGATATGAGGGAGCTAGGAACCAAGGCGAAGTCGATGGGTCGAAGGACCGGGGTGAAGTCCAGGACTCAGAGGCTGGAGGCGGAGACAGGGGATCCTCACGCCTAGGCGGAGCTGGAGACTGGAAGTCCCAAAGCGGATCAGAGCACCCAAATGGCGCTGACTTAGGGTGAGTTGAGTGGATGACAGGCACCAGCGGAGACGGGGCAGAGGAACTGGCTGGCACAAGAAGAGGCAGGAGAGGGAGGCTGGGAGGGAACACAGGAGCTGGGCGGAACCTGCGGAGACGCAGTAGATTCAGGTCTGGATGGAACCAGCGGAGACGCAGGAGATTCAGGTCTGGATGGAACCAGTGGAGACGCAGGAGATTCAGGGCTGGGCGGAACCAGCGGAGACACAGGAGACATAGGAGACTCAGGAGTACTGGGTATTACCTCCTCAAACCAGTCTATTAAGTCCTCTTGAAAAATGTCCATCAGTTCCTCATAATGTCCAGAAACCAGTTGCAGCTCACCCCCAGCGGCGGGAGTGTGGGCGGGGCTTCCCTCCAAGCCCTCGATCTCCACTAGTACTCCCTCAGGGACGGAGGATGTTCCCGGCTCATGCACATGGTCAGATGATTCTTGAGGCTCAGTCTCTGGGGCGATGATCGGCTCAGTCGTGGGTTTATGCGCTGGCTCACGTGTCGCGGCAGGCTCAGGCTCTCCGTCTGCGGTGGGCTCAGGCGATTGCTCCGTGCAGCGGGATGATGGCTGGCTGGTCTCTGGGTTTGGAGTGGGGCTGCTGAAGTCCTTCTCGGCGGGGCAGAAAGTCAATAAAGATCTGTTATTCACCACCACCCACTCCACAAAAGCAGCGAAATCCTCTCTGGCACCGTTCGCTGGCAGGCGTGCCTTACAACACTCACTCAGGCTGGTGATGTAAAAAATGCAAAGCGAGCAGTCAGGGAAATGTGTAGGGCACGCCAGATCTAAGACATTCCTAGTATGGTCCTCCAGCAAATGGTACTGCTGCTCCAGGCAAAGGAGCTTGACGGCCGGTAAATCCATCTGGGAGAGGAGAGGAGAAAAACAAAAACAAAAAGAAAGAAAAATGCCGCAATAATAACTTAAGAGTTCCGGTATTTTGTCACGTGTAGCTATGGAAAGCACACAACACAGGAATAGAAATAAACAAGATAGTCCTTTAATCAATCCACAGGCAGGAGATGTATATGTAAATATACATATACATATGTGACCCTGGACCACAAAACCAGTCATAAGGGTCAATTTTTTTAAAATTGAGATTTATACATCATCTGAAAGCCGAATAAATAATATTTAATTGATGCATGGTTTGTTAGGATCGGACAATATTTGGCCAAGATACAACTATTTGAAAATCTGGAATCTGAGGGATTTACTTAATATCCAAACGATTTTTGGCATAAAAGAAAAATCAATAATTTTGACCCATACAATTTATTTTTGGCTATTGCTACAAATATACCCCAGCGACTTAAGTCACATATATGTATATGTCAGTGGCGTTCCGTCCATATAAGCTGCGAATGCTCTGCATACCCAGGCCATTTGAGAGAATTTGAGAGAATAAGTTCAGGGGGTTATTAATATAAACATGATTACAAGTTGATCCCTTGTCATTTAAAATGTAACTTAAAGCTTAAAGGGTTAGGAATAAGTGCGTAAAATGATTTATTTGCCAAAGGGCAGTAATTTTCTGTAAATCTACGTCAGTTATGGTTGCTTCCGGGCGAGCAGATTCTCTGCAGCTTTCTTATCTCCGCTCTGTAGCTATGACTCTTCAGGATTGTAGCGCGTTCTCATTGGTTTACTGGCCTGCGGCTGATTTAATGAGTGAGGTAAGCTGTCCGCGAAGCACTCGCCCAAGCGGAAAAATGCACTGTTGCTGTCAGATCTCAACTGCCGAAAATAATATTGTGTTTGATGCAAAACCAAATCGACTAAATCAAAAGAAAAACATGCTGTAACTGTATATTTTTGTTTTTTCAAGCAAAGAAAATTTTAAAAGTCCACTGAAAGCATATCTTCTTACATTTTTGGTCATAGACAATGTATGTTGAAGATGTGTACGTTATAGTCAACGTGGTAAATGAAAAAAAAATGTTTATAAAAACGTGGACTATATAAAATTTTAATAATTACAAACAAGAAAAGAAAGAAACAATCCTCTGAACATTTTGCACATTAAGATGTTATTGTTCCTTTTGTTTTGCGTATGCTCCAGTCACTTACAGTTAAAGTCCTTCTCCGATTTTATTGTTGTTTGCAAGGTTGCAACGTTACTTGGCAATATTTTAAAGATATTATTGTTTTGCATGGTCTGTTATTGGAGTAGTGTCACCCGGGTGGGAGTTTTAACTCCTATTCACTGCGAATTAAAAGAAAAAAAAAATAATTTAGCAGATGCAGAGACATGTAGACCGGGGGAACCCCCGCCCCCCATCTCCCCACACTCTGAATATATCATAACGTAACTACGTGTAAACGTTATTTGGCTGTTTTTACTTGGAAAGCCAGCTTTATTTTTCTAGCATTCGAATAACAATGGATAAACCTGAAACGACAGAAGAAGGATTTAGACATGAATTTTATTTACAAATAAGGTAGGAAACGTGCATGCTTTTAAATCGACACCTGCCACAGTGTTTCTTTGTCATCTGTGATCCCACTGAGCGTGTCCTAAAAGCCGATGGGGGGTCTTAATCTTATCACTCAGCATACCCGGTTAAAAAAGTCACCGATCGCCACAGGTATATACAATATATATATATATATGTATATATATATATATATATATATATATATATATATATACT
>NW_015548192.1:1334518-1354462 GCF_001515605.1 Sinocyclocheilus anshuiensis
TGTAGCCAGCCTAAGGCACACCTGTGCAATAATCATGCTGTCTAATCAGCATCTTGATATGCCACACCTGTGAGGTGGATGGATTATCTCGGCAAAGGAGAAGTGCTCACTAACACAGATTTAGACAGATTTGTGAACAATATTTGAGAGAAATAGGCCTTTTGTGTACATAGAAAAAGTCTTAGATCTTTGAGTTCAGCTCATGAAAAATGGGGGCAAAAACAAAAGTGTTGCGTTTATAATTTTGTTCAGTCTATATCGTATGTACTGTATGTAGCCTATGTTAAGGTTGTGACGGTGAGGAAATTTTCCCACCGGTTAATCGACGTGTGACAACACCGGTAATACCGGTATCACCGTGGGGGGGCTTTTCCTCGCTTTCTTTCCGTTTTTTTAATAGCTTGTAAAAAATTGTAAAATTTTACTTTCACTTTTAAATTAGCAGTAATTCGGCGTTAATTACTTGAATTAAATTCAAGCAACAAAATACAACATAGAACATATAACTTTTATTAACAAAATAAATAAAAATACACCATGCTATATGCCTAATATAAAATAACAAATAACTTACACAAAGTTTAGGTATACAAAGCTGAAGATCAGTAAACACTGTGGAACCAAATAAATAAGGATGTTTTTTTATGTTAAAAAAAAATCTTCCAATATCACCTTAGATAAATGGCGCAAGACAACAGGCTTTTCTAAATCCAAAATATTTTTTAAACAGGTGCTTTTGCACATCGTTTTGAAACTTCTGAAATCATATTGAAGATCAGTAAACACTGTAAAACCAAATAAATAAGAAACGTACGTTATTAGCAAAACAAATAAGAAAGCTTGGAGACACGGCATACTTGATGTAAAAAAAAATACACAGTTTAAATAAATAAAAAGCAGCAAACACTGTGGAACCACATAAAAAATAAATGAATGTTTAAAAAACTTCCAATATCACCTTAGATAAATGGCAGAAGTCAACAGGATTTTCAAAATCCAAAATATTTTTAAAACAGGCGCATTTGCATGTCGTTTTGAAACTCTTCTGCCATCATTTTGTCTGTCTCACCCAAGCGGCAACCTTCCGGTCTCTCTCTTGAAACCAACATGGAAGTGACTTAAACTGCAATTCATCCACTGGCCGCTAGAGACTGGTTCCAAAAGGGTGTCAATCCCATAGACCCTTCCCCCCCCATGTTAAAATGCCCAACTTTACACCAGAAAAAAAATCTGTTAACAGCCTGGTACAAAACGTGGTTTTGGTCTATATAAATAATTTTGCCCTTAATGACAACTGTGAGGGGCGTGGGTTTTTTATAACTCATCCTTTTAAATTATATTAAGCCTTAAAGTTCTGCATAATTAAGGGTGTGACCACTTGAGTGACAGGTGGATTGCCACTGCTGTCACCACCGTCAAGCTAGGTGGGGGTGGTTTCAGCAACCATCTCCACCCACGTCCCGGCTCTTTGCCCATTTTCGATTATCCGGGAGTGACACGTGGTGACGCACTGCCAAGATGGCGATGGCCGGCTCTGCCCACTTTGGGCTTCAAAAATGCCCTTCAGAAACCTACGGGTGACATCACGGACACTACATCCATGTTTTTATACAGTCTATGCTCTTTACGGACTTTGAATGGATGGCGATGGCCGGCTCTGCCCACTTTGGGCTTCAAAAATGCCCTTCAGAAACCTACGGGTGACATCACGGACACTACATCCATGTTTTTATACAGTCTATGGTCTCACCTCACTCTTCTTGTCTGCTTCTCCTCATGCGACTGTCGGCACACTGCATTGAGCAGCTGCATTCAGTTTTTAAATTGCAGTGTCTGTTCTCTAACTGAACTAAATGATTTTGAAATGAATGGGGGCAGTGCCGCGGTGGGCAAGTGACATAACCGGTGTTGCGGCTTCACACCGGTAAAACCGTGAACACCGTCTATCGCAGCAACCCTAATGTAATATAATCCCATAATATGTGTAGCAAATCAGCATATTAGAATGATTTGTGAAGGATCACGTGACACTGAAGACTGGAGTAAAGATGCTAAAAAAAAATCAGCTTTGCATCACAGGAATAAATTACATTTTAAAATAGATTAATTAAAATAAAAAAAAAAACTGTTATTTTAAATCATAACTACTTCACCATAATACTGCTTTTACTGTATTTTTTTATTAAATAAATGCAGCCTTTGTGAGCAAAAGAGACTTCTTTCAAAAACATAAAATCTTACAAGCGCAACTGAAGTCATATGATCCACAATGCACCATAGACCTAAGAACTAAACAAACCTAAACCCATGACAGTCACACAACCCATACATTTCATCAATGAGCTTTATATGAGGCCAAACAGCCCAAACGATGCACAAAACTACTCAACCGACTTGCACAGCATGCATAAATATTCACACAAACCGACTAGACGGAAGTAAACAAAACCATTTACTCATCCACATCCACAGATAAGAGCGCAGAACAGTTTGCAATGTATTGCAGCAATATTAAAGTAAACAGTTAGTTATGTCTAAAAAGTAAACAGAATATAAACAGAAAATAAATTGGATGTACCATACGTCAAACTATCAGATGTGCAGGGTAAATGCAGCCAAACATCTCATAGCTTATACTTTTCATTTTATTATATCGGTTTGTCATCCCTCGCTCATTTTCTTCTCTCGCTCCTGCAGGTGGGTTGAAGTCCAGCGGCGTATCTTTTCTCTCTGCCTTCTCTCTGGAGCTTTGAAGGGAACTTAATGAATAATGAAGAAAAGAAGAGACGTAGTGAAGGAGGGAGAGAAAAAAACGAGCTGAGGAAATGGGGAGCGGGAATGAGAGGCCCTTCACGAGCCTCCATCGCCTTTGAACGGATAGATATAAAAAAAAAGAGAAAAGAAGTGAAGGCCTCTCCAGCGTGTTCAGCCATCAATTAGGCGGACAGCAGGAGGAGGTGTGGAAGAGAGGGGAGCGCGTGAAGTGTCGGACGATTAAACCGGTGAGAAGGAGAGGTGAAGGCTGAGGAAAAGAGGACTGCTGAAAGACAGCGGGGACACCAGGCAGTCACTGACTTCTCAACTTCACTCATTCCAGCCATTTATCATTCGCACAGACTACATGTCCTGTCCCCGGAGATCAAGCGCTAACGTTTGCCACACACACAGGGCCAGACTGTCGAAGAGTTTCGACTCCAATGTGTTTGTGGTAAAATGACCTTTCAACCATAACTGTTCAGTGTTACACTGCTGAAACCTCAGAGCCTTCCAATCTAAAGCAAACTACTACTGCTATCAGACTTTCTTGAACTTAACAGAACCAACAAACAGTCCAACAATTGTCCCAGAACAGAAAGACTTAAACTGACTAGTAACACTTCCTTAGTTAACCTTAGTACATTAGTTAACATGAACTAACATTAAATTATTCTAAAGCATTAATCAATCATAGTTCATTTCACCATGCATTTATTCTAAAGCATTAATTAATCATAGTTAATGTTAATTTCAACATGTACTAATACATTTTTTTTTTAATCAAAAAATTTTATCTGTTAATATTTTTTTAATATACCTGAAGCTGACACGAACTAACTTTGAGCAGGTGCACACACACACACATATATATATATAATGGTGCACACACCATTAACAAATATTTATAAATACAAATGTATTGTTAGTTAATGCTAGCTAGTGTAAGGTAAACTAAGGAAGATTATAATAAAGTGTTACCAACAGACTTGTAAAAGTATTCACTTTTAGGAGAACACTAGCATACAGAAGACCTCAGATAATATATATGAGCAAAATCCTCAAAATGTAATGTTACTGGTCCAAAATGCAGTAAAAAGTAAAGTAAAATAAGAAGAGCAATTAAACAAATTAAACACTAAATTAAACGAACAAAAATTTATTTAATTTAATTTCATTTCATTTCATTTCATTTCATTTCATTTCAATCTGAGTAATGGTATGATGTGTGTGTAAATTTAAAATTGTATGTTGAATTGTATGTGAATATTGTTGACAATCATACAGAAGAGAGATTAAAAGTGAAGTAAAAAAAAGTAAAATAAATTAAAATACTAACAGCAACAAAAAATAAATTAAATAAACAAATTAAAACAAAACAGAACAAATAAAATAATGGTCTGTGCATAATATTAAATATTTCATATGAAAACACTTGCACAGAAATGCAACAAATTAGTGAAGAAGGTCTGTGTCCAAAACACGATGCCTTATATTTCATAGTGAAGCAGTAAAGAAAACAAGTGTGGTTGCAGCTTTAAAATAAAAACATCCCCTAAAGAGAGTGTATGAGTTCTCTTTCCATTTTGTTGATAAAATCTGCAGAGCTATATCCCAGTCCGGAGCTGCATGTGAGTAGTTTATGATCACCCGCCACAAAGCATGCATCATGTATGTTGGTCTTCATTGAAGCTGTTATAGTGGCAACATAATATCTATTTACCAGTAGCATTTACAGTCAGTCCATTATACATTTATATTAATAACTCATCTGAGCATGTTTACCTGAGGCAATGAGAATGTACAACATGTTGATGGGAAATCAACAACAGACTTGGATGCTGTTAGTGATATGATGGACTGACTGCTTGGCACATATTGATGAGGTCAGACTTTAGCAGTATGATTTTTATGATGTGTTAACTACAAGAGAGCCCTTGTAGTTCGTTTTTATGTTGGCTGTGACTGGCATATTGATCTGGAAAAAGCTTCTTTTCCCCTCGGTGTCTTCGAATAACGATGCTTAAGACAGCAACCAGCAACCAATCACCCATAGGACAGAAAGAAAACAAAAAGTTTGTTGCAACCAGACAATAATGAGATTAAATAGAGAGCAAATTCTGCTCACATTCATCTCAAACTGTGTGTATATATATATATATATATATATATATCATGTATTTTTTTTTTTTATACAAACAAAATTTCACATGGCACTAATATTTGTAATTTTAATACATAAAGCTAAAGTTTTACAAATCAAATGTTTTTATTAAATCATAAAACACACTCTATAAAAAATAATACAGGCAAAACAGAAATTCTGAAAATAAATAAACAAACATTAATTTAATTGGGCACTATTATTTTAAATTTTAATAAATGATTAAATTGTTAAAAGTTTTATAAATTCAATAGATCAGACATCCATTTAGACTATTAAAATAACTTTCAATAATTAATATGGCATTGTTAATTAGAATGGAATGCAGACAAATTAAAACGAAAAACAGAATTTTTGGGACAAAATAAATAACAGAATTTGGGACAAAATAAAATGTAATTTGGGGGTAAAAGATTTAACAGGCCCCTAAATCATGTATTCTTAACCGTACTATCACTTATCTCACTCTTAAAACACAGTTCAGTGTTTCTCGACTCATGCGGTGCATTAGAAGGTGCTGTAATGTTTTTTTATGTTTTGTTTTTTTATGGAGTGGCACTCAGGAAATATCCTCATTACCTCACAGATATCAATGAATTATGGGTCTAGAAATGCCACACCTGTCTCTGTGACTGTGTTATTTATAAACTGCAGAAAAATAATGTCACCAGATGCCATCAGTGTCAGAAACGAGACCGGGATCCAACAGCAGGTGAAAACAAATTCCAAGTTTATTGAAACTGTGATAAGTCAATAAATCAGCCGGATAGCAAAACCCCAGCAAAAAGTCAGTTCAGATCAGCGCGGAGGTTAGACCAGCCGCGGTCGAGCCCGCGGGGAAGAGAGGCGGCGAACCGGTAATAGAATGCCGCCGATGAATTCCAGGGGTGGTATCGAGCGAGGGCAGAGAGGAATAGGATGGAACTGCCGAGGAGAAACAGGCCTATGAGTAGCCAGAGCCAAAGAAGAGAGCCGACCAGAGTTCTAGGGAGGCAGGAGGGTAGAAAGGGGAGGGTGACAAAAACAGGAACGCCAGACCGACTAGACTAGAAAAAAAAAGCCCAAGTAGACCCCAACGAAATCGTGACAATCAGATTCTTAATTTAGCCAATCACAATACTTTGAGGCACTGCCAATCGTTCCGCATAGCCACATGCCTGCCCATATATGGCAAACAGGAAGATGAGAGTGTTTAATTATATATTGAGCTTCATAAGCAATTATGAATGAGAACTTTCTCCTATAATACAACAGAACAAAGCAAAACAACAAAACACAAGATAAACACAAAACACATTGTCAATTCTGGTTGATTCTACTCTCAGAATGCCATTGTTGTCTTGTCCCAGAATATGACAGGAGTGAATAGAGCCCAAAGCTGATTATTCTTATGACATTACAACAGACAACACAAAATGTTCAAATCAAATTCAACAGATCTCATTATTGCATTTCAATAACATGAGCTCCAACATATTTACTTAATCACATTATACATGTAAACGCAACCACTGACGTCATTAATTTTCACCTCCAAACAACAGACTGCAAGTGCCTCAAATCCATAACAAAGCACCCCTGCATTCATACTTGGAAATAATACAATTATAAAAAGCACCGAAATAATTACAGGCATCTAAATTGCCTGAGCAAACAACAGTCTAAATCTAGATACAGTAAGCAAAGTACAATAACTCACTGCTAGGTCAGGCTCATTCAGAGATAAATATGGAACATCCATCACTGATAATTAGAGGTAACATTATAAAAGTAGGCCAAAGCGTTCACGTCTACTCGTCTTAAAAGCAACTGAAATATGGTTAAATTCACACTTTATTTAATCAGGAAGAAGGAAATGTAGGCCATCGGCTCTACCATGACAATAAGACAAAATCGACAACAACATCATAATCATATCTGGGAATTATAAATCATCATTTTAGAATAAGACACTCAGAACAGATCAGTAAAACAAAGCATATTTTTAAATTCAACATTTTAAAGTAAAACAAAAAGGGAAATTCAAAAAAGTTAATTACAATATGCTTTTGCAGTCCGCTTTTCACGAAAACTAGCTCTGGTGATTGTATCAGAGGCTTCCTACTTTCATTTAAGATATTTTGGTTTCCCAGAACAAAGTGCAGTGATATCACTCCAGAGGTGCCTCATCAAACGACCTTGAAATTTCCCTCAGTAGACTCCAAAATCTAAGCTATAACGCTCACATTTCTATTGTAGCTTAAGGATGTGGGTCAAAGGTCCCCCAGTGGGAGCCCATTACGTCCTTTCCGAGACATTTCAGTGACCTTCATCATCGTCTCCCTGAGCAACAGAGGAATAACAATTATAACCGCAGGAAAGTGTCCTTCAGTTATTACGTAATTCTAATCAAACCAGCCCCCCTTTACATAATCAATGCTACTTGAGCAGGACATGTCGTCTTTGTAATTCATTACTATTTAAAGGGTTACAGTTAGAATAATAAGAAACTGTAGAGCTGTTACCGTTCAAATTAAATCAGTACACACTCTTATCTTTCCACTGCAGGAAACACAGAAGCTGCATCTGAAGTGATATTAGCTGTATTTACACAGATTGTTTGATGAAGCTGGGGTGCCATAAATGTATTTACATTGCAAACTTTCGAATGCATAAAGAATTTTATAAGATTAATGTTTTAAATATTTTTAAACATACAAATAAGAAATGTTGGGAAAAATGCAATGATAGTTTAAACCAAACCAGTACGGCATCAAATGACTGTTTGAATGAGTGAGTCATTTATTCCCAGATTCGTTCAAACGGATCGTTTATTCAGAAACGAGGCAAGTGACTAATGTCTTCATGAATACGTTACTGAATCATTGACTCACTGGATTTCACACAAAACAGTTCTGCTGTGGCTTTGATTGGAACTATTTTCATCAGCGAAATTGAGCAAAAATAGTCAATATTGTGTCTAAACTGTAAGTCACTTCATTTTATCTTGTTTATTGAACTACTATTGTATAAAATCACATTGCAATCGTGTTGAAACATTTTGTTCGTGCAATGATGTGTACCTAAATCATATATACATTTTTGTTTTTTTCTACCGCAGTATGAATTTTTTGCAAAGTTTATATGAGTGCTGTTGTGCTCATTTGTTTTGTTTTCAGTGTAAAGTGAAGTGATGAACACCTGTCTACGGTGTTTCAGTAATATCAAATTATAATTTGAATGAGCTCTGTGTCTTTAATTGTGTCTCATATGCAACTTTTATTCTCCAGGCAGTATTTTTAGCTATGTAATATTCAGCATACTAATGTGAACAGCAGGTAAGAGTAAACCAGCATGAAAAATTAAGGTACAACCAGACCTTAGTCTCTCTGAACTGATCATAAATACTCCCTGTGTATGCATTCATGCAATTATTATGTGGAGACTAATGGAGTCTTGTGCATGTACATGATGCACAGGATCAATATTCACCCTGAGAGGAGTAGTATTTATGTCTGCAGATGAAATCTGACACAGATATCAAAGGGTTGGGGACGCAGCCCTGTCGATGTAACCGAACACATCTACCCAGAGTCTGACAAGATATCAACATGACGTGAGCCAGAGAGACACGCAAGAAACTCTCATGTCTAAGAATGGATAGCATTATGTCTGGCAATGTATAAATATATGCGAATAATAGGGAAAAGAGCAAAATATGAACCCTAACAGCTCAGAAATTTGTTAATATCACCAACATACTGTAAGTGCACTGGAAATAAACTATATTAATGTATTCCTTTTTTATTTTGGTTTTTAAAGTACATTAAGTCAAATCTATTAATTTCGCAACATAATACAATGTAAACTGAGTTTTGAATCATTTCAGTAATTGAACTTTTTAATGACCAAATCACACAGTTATATAGCTAAAATAATTACACTTAAGACAATTAAAAAACACCAAGGCAATCAACATTCTAATTTGATGTTATTAAAAACACCTCAGAAATACAATGTTTTTAACACACATACAACACCGTTCAAAAGTTTGGGATCAGTAAACTTTTTAAAGAAATGATTTTTCTACTCACAAAGGATGCATTAAACTGATGACAGTAAAATACACGTATAATCTTACAGAATATCAAATAAAAGCCGTTTATAGAATTTTCTATTAATCAAAAATCCTGAAAAAAAAAATTCCACTAAAATATTTTGCAGCATGAACTTTGATAATAAGAAATGTTTCTTGAGCAGCAAATCAGCATTTTAGAATGATTTCTGAAGGATCATGTGACACTGAAGACTGGGGTAATGATGCTGAAAATTCAGCTTTGCATCACATGAATAAATAACATTTTTAAATACATTAATATAGAAAACAGTTCAATTAAATTACAATGAAATTTTGCAATAATACTATTTTCACTGCATCTTTGCTCATATAAATACAGCCCTGTTGAGGGTTTTTTTTTTTTCCAAAACAGTAAAGCAGGTTATTTTTGTGTAGAATGTCAATTCCCAATGTCACATAGCACCTAGTTATCATCACCGATAACAACTGTGTAAATAAAGCTTGAAAACACTGACACTGCATGCCCTAATTAAATATTCATGCCCTGGAGCATGCTGGGAATACCCACAGCTTGAGAAACCAGTATCTCATGTACATCAGCACCACAAACATCCCTACTACACAAAAACCTGACACAAAACTATCACAGTAGCCAATTTCATTTTAAACATGTTTCCAGTGTATTAACCTATAGATAGTATAAGTCACAAACTGCATATAACATCATGTACTTTTTTATCTGTGAAATTTACTCAAATCTGTGAATAAATAATACATTGGGATCAATACTTCAATCACTGTAAATAATACAGTGTAGTCCTTACAAGTGATACGTAATATTTACTTATAGACAGAGCACGTCCTGTGCTTGAACTGAGTGCACATAAAAACAAATAAATAATAAAATAAATAAATCTACTTAATATTTTCAACTTATTCAAGTGTAAAACGTGCACATTTCCCCCCTCATACATTTGCTTAACCACAAGTCTTTTTTTTTTCCAGTGTGCAAAAACAACAAACAACCTCCAGCTACAGCAGCGTACAGACGCATTTAACTTTGTCTGCTCCAGGCAGACTGTGGATCCATGGTTTTGCTCATTTGTTGCACTTCCTTTAATACTTTAAACCAACCGGTTGCTCTGGGCACGTCTGCATTAGTTATGTTTTGTTTCGGTTTGGCCTGAAGATCAAGTGAACTCTGCAAAATCCTCTTTTGAGAAACACACTAATTCTTATGTAGCTTCTTCCTCTGAGGATGCATTGATACTGGAACACGGGACCTGATGCTTCAGGCATCGCATCTGTAATGGGGCTCGAATACTGACTGACCTCTGTCAGGTTCCCTGTAGTCACATTACGAAGTCCACCGAAATTGGAGCTCATAAAAGATTTAAACTTCAGTGCTTTAAAGAAATACTTCTGCCATAATGGGAAAAAAAGTATTTTTGATGCCTTTCATTGCCTAAAGTTATCAAACGGAATTATTTATATTTGAAAGGTATTGGTAATTTCACTTTCCAAGTGTTTGCCAAAGCACAGACCTCTGAGACAAGCAAAAACTCACTAACTTTGTTCCAAAAAACTAAAAATCTCGAAATCATCAGTTGCTGGACATTCAAAGGCTTAAAATCTCTGCAGTCTGCTGGGCTGGTGTTCCATTTATCCGCCCTCTTCCCCTGTGTGGATTACTCTTTAAAATTTAAACCAAGCATAAAACCAGCTCAGGGAGTACTTGCAAAATCACTTGTCAGCCCCCATCCAATTACTCTGCACTGGTTCAGTGGACATCAATGACAAATTCCTCTGTTCGGGAATAATTAAAACAGATAGGTTTGATGCCCTAGCATTGTCTAAACTCTGCTCATCAAAGAAGAACACAAAATCACTCTCTTATTACTTTGACTGTTTCTAATTGTTGTGCAGTCTGTTGAATACATATTAGAAGACTTTTGTTTAGAAGATATTTTTGACTTCAGAGGCTTTCCACAAAGCGATAAGACTGAACATCAAGCTTCATCTGCGGAGACTAGAAAAGTGTGCTTTTAAAAGGTAAACGTCCTATTTCTGACCTCGCTCTGAACTGCCCATACATAGCAAATGCACGTGGAGATTATGTTAGAAGCATTAGAGTATACACATGCATTATTCCCAGTGGTGTATCTGGATTTGGGTTGTTGATGCACAATGTGCCGAAGGACTTTAAAAAAACTAAAAAAAACAAAACTATTTTAGATTCATATTTATATGAAAGAGAAAAAAAGCACATATTTTCTTCAAGGAATAGTTCAGAAAAATAAAAATTTTCTGAAAAATTACTCTAGATGAGTTTGTTTCTTAATCAGAGGATTTGGGTTGTTGATGCACAACGTGCCGAAGGACTTTAAAAAAACTAAAAAAAACAAAACTATTTTAGATTCATATTTATATGAAAGAGAAAAAAGCACATATTTTCTTCAAGGAATAGTTCAGAAAAATAAAAATTTTCTGAAAAATTACTCTAGATGAGTTTGTTTCTTAATCAGAACAGATCTGGAAAAAAATAGCATTACATCACTTGCTCATCAATGGATCCTCTGCATTGAATGGGTGCCATCAGGACATCAGAGTCCTAACATAATTTTGACGGCACGCATTCACTGCAGAGCATCCATTGGTGAGCAAGTGTTAAAATGCTAAATTTCTCCAAATCTATTCCAATGAAAAAAACAAACTCATCTACATACTGGATGGCCTGAGGGTGAGTAAACTGTCAGCACATTTTCATTTTTAGAGGACCTATTCTTTTAACCACCTTTTTGTCTTCGTTAGCTCAATTTAAACAGTGGTGAGGCAAATGGAAAAGACAAGTATTCCAAGAACTCATTAATATGAGGTCCTAAAAAGCTGCATGTTTAATAATTATACAATATTTTCAAATGCCATTTAGATGGAGTAGCATGTCCAAAAGTCAGGGTTTTATTTTAGCTTAATTTGCTATCGACAGAATAAGCACCTCTTTGCATCAATAACAAACTGTATTTTTTCCTGCCAACTAAAGAATTACTTGTCACGACTCACTAAAAGCATGCTTCCGTAACTTTTTTTGACGAAATAAGGCCTGCCAATACAATAGATGTGTATGAAAACATCACTTAATCATTGTACCTGTGCCAACCTAACATAAGTCTTTCCTAACACAGGATGGCAGCATTAGAGTTAACCCTTGCATTGCTCACACAAAGAAAGTTGGATTCACCAAAACCAACTTAAACACAACTAAAGATACAATTCAATGCAAATAAATAAACACCTAGTATAGTACTTAAGTGTTTACAGTTTTGTGGTGCAAGCATGCTGTTATCGACAAAGTCTAGTTTACATTGCAGCATATTCTAACCAAAAACTGCACATCTAAGAGTTGATTGTTTTATACATAATGCAATGTGACCAACCAAAGTTGTTTTAAGTGACACTTGATTGGTTTAAACTAACATAACAGAAGTATCTTTTAAAGCAGACCTTTACATTTAGCAAAGTTAAGCTCTAACCCTGATCAAATACACTTGAACCAGCTAATGAAGAGCTTCAAGAGGACTTTAAGGTCAAACCTGTTTGATCAGGGTTGGGACTGAACTGTGCAGGTAAGTAGATCTCCAGAAACAGAAAAGAATGATAAATATAATGGATGGATGGATGAAACGCCACAACAATAGAACGATAGAACAATGGATACATGGAACAACAGAATGACAGAACAACAGAACAATGGATGGATGGATGGATGGATGCTTGGATGGACAGTTGGATGGAACAAGAGAACAAACAACAGGATGGATGGATGGAATGATATAAAATTGGACGGATGGATGGAACAAGAGAACAAACAGAATGGATGGAACAGTTAGAATAATGGTTGGATGGATGGATGGAACAACAGATCGAACAAAAGAATGGATGGATAGATGGAATGATAGAACAATGGATGGATGGAATGATAGAACAATGGACGGATGGATGGAACAAGAGAACAAACAACAGAATGGATGGAATAGATAGAGCAATGGATGGATGGATGGATGGATGGAATGACAGAATGATGGATGGATGGATGGATGAAACATCAGATTGAACAAAAGAATGGATGAACATGTAGAAGTTAGAACAATGGCTGGATGGATGGAACGACAGAACAATGGATGGATGGATGGATGGATGGATGGATGGAACGACGGAATGATTGATGGATGGATGGATGGATGGATGGAACAAGAGAACGAATAACAGAATGGATGGAACAGATAGAACAATGGATGGATCGATGGATGAATGATGGATGGAATTATAGAACAATGGATGAATGGATGGAATAACAGATCGAACAAAAGAATAAATGGAACAGATAGAACAATGGATGGATGGAACGACAGAATGATAAAACAATGGGTAGATGGATGGATAGATAAAACGACTGATAGAATGAACAACCAATTAAATGTCCATGCTGGTCCAATTTGATTTATACTAGTCTGTTGCTTATCCATGTTATTCACCAGCAAAAATTGCTGAAAAGCACTGGAAGGTCTACTGTTTAAACTACTTAAGAGGCCTAATGGGAACACCCAGCATATCTGGTGACCAGCAATGCAGGGGTATCACATCTGCTGGGGTTAAGAATAGCAAGTAGTGACAGAAGTTATCCTCTTTGGGAATATTTGGATACGCAGTCTTCAGAGACGGCTATGATAGGATCTGTAATTGAGCCAAAATGAGTCTTGAACTCATCCGACCTCACCCTGCTTTAATCCGTCCGTCTCCACAGCTCCTGCTGTTTTAGTCTATCAGGTGGTGTTTGTGGGAAGCCGAGTCACCTCCAGATACACCTGCGTGCTCTTGGTATCTTCACAGTGACAGTGGAGCTAATGGCAGCTGACGCGGCGCCCTCGCTGTGACATGAAGTGTCTGTAGAGCTGCAGACAGCGACGTCTCAAAGGACTAGATTCACAGTCACAGTCAGTGAGTGAAGAGTGGACACAAACACGCACATACACGCTCAGAAGATCTGTAGTGATTTACACGAGTGCCCACGCACGCAATCACATATACAGTATGACTTATTCACACTGTTTTACTGTTTAACTATAATTTCAGATAGTTGTAATGAATGGTACCTTAAGTTCCATGGCTTATTGAGAATAGATATACTGTACTAAATATCTATGATCAACCAACCGGAACATGCTTATTTTCCAACGCCCTAGCAACCACCTACTTTAGAACACTAATAGAAACCACATAGGAATGCCCTGGAACGCCACTCCTAAACTTGACTCTAATGAACCAGCTGTTTCCATTTAATTAAAAATCTTTGCAGATTCCTGAACAAATTTTTCTTGTTTTTAGTGAATCAAAAACACTTGAATAAGGCTACTAAATTAAACTGACTCCTTAATGACCTGCAGGTAACAGGTATTCTCATTAAAAAATTTAAATAAAATAAAATAATTGGTGTTATTATATAATTACAATTATTATTAATAATAATAATAATAATGATGATGATGATGATGATATTAGTATTATTAATAATTATAATTATTATTTTTTTAATTATTATTATTAACAACAACAACAATTATTATTACTATTATTATTATTGTTGTTATTATTATTATTATTATTATTATTATTATTATTATCATATATACACACACAATTATGTTTCAGGTATTTAAATATTTGTTTGTTACTTCAAAACTATATAAAATAAATGTATATGTAAAAGAAAAAATATGAAAAGCTGTTAATACATTTTGCATTTTAAAAATAAAATAAAATTAGAATGTAAAACTATAAAGTTAATTTAAATGACCAATTATTGGATACATTTATTAACCTCTAAAACGTCTGTAAAAATCATAAAAAGCAAACACATATTTGGTAAGAATTGTAATTAATTGTATTAAAGTTTTTTTTTTATGTCTGTTCTCTTGAAATCTGAAATGAAATTAAGCTGACAACAGACGCAGAATTTTATAATAATCTATAATTATATATATATATTGCAAACAAAGCAAACACAAAAAATAAAATAAAATAAAAATGAATGAATTAAAAAAAAATCAAATTATAGTCAGAACATACAAACTAAACTGAGATGTCTGAATGTGACGTTCATAAGAATTCATATCAAAGGTTTACACAAGCTGTTCAACTCATTTAAGGTGCTCTGACCTTGTTTTTCAAGGCAGATCCACTCATCTGTCATAGAATTACTAGTCAGTGATTATTTGACAGCATGAGATTGAACATTTCTGTCCTAATGTTTCTATTCAGAGATGAGAGGAATACTAGAGAGAGAGCGAGAGAAAAGCATTTTTTTATTTTCCTTGACAAGTAAATGAAGCTTTTGTCGTTTAACAAGGCTGTCAGTGGCTGGCAGCGAGCGATTGCTCAGTTAGTCGGGGTACAGCTTGTAATCTTCCTCAACCTTCCTGCTGGAAAATGAGTCTGCCTGTCACATTTCCTTCTGTTTGCCCACTCTCACAGACAACCTTGACTCTCTTTTCCTGAACACAATCGCTCAGAGCACTGACAAGAGAGGATGAAGTCGACTGCATGTGGTGTCATTTGTGTTGCCAGCTTTGGTGAACTGATTATGTTTTTCAGACTCCTGGTCATTATAGGTTACAGGCCGGGTCAAAAATTAAAATTTTGCCACATCTGACTGATTTTACCCACGAAAATATTTCTTATCACACTCTATTTAGCATATTTTAAATAAATAAATACATGTAAAATAATATAAATGCTAACTAGCTGCACAGCATTTTTTAAAGTTCACTCAACTTAATAGCATTATATATTAATTCAGGGACATCAGTTAAACTTCTCTTTGAAAAAGAGATTTCACTGTTGTAGAAGTTCTGACTAAAACCACTTACAATTAGTTCTGTCAAATGATTAATTGCGATTAATTGCATTTTTGTTTACATAATATATGTGTGTGTGTGTGGTGTGTATATTTATAATGTATATATAAATACACACATACATGAAAAATATGTTACATTTATATATTAAATATATTTATATATGATATAATTTATATGAATATAAATATATACACGTAAATACACGTTTTTTTTTTTTTTTTTTTAAAATATATGCTGTATGTGTATGCCTTTATAAATACATAATAAATATACACAGTACACACACACATATTATGACAACAAAAACTTTTATTTTGGATGCGATTAATCGCGATTAATCGTTTGACAGCACTACTTACAATATTTTCTTTTTGAACCAATACCAGGAAATATCAAGGCTAATAATTCCATTATCTCTATACATGGATGAGAATGTTATTTGGTTTCTTAGGATAAAATGTTGAATTATTACAATTTCACATTAAAATCCCCTTTTTTATCTATTAGCTACTTTTCTAGCTCAAACATTACAAAAAAATTTGCATTTAACATTGATACTGGTGAAATAACACCAAATGGTGTTTCTTTCCTCTGTCATTAACAATGTTTTTCCACTTGTATGCTGTGCATATGTACACAAACGTTCAAAAATTGCAATGAATTGTTCATAAGTGACAACAAAGACATTTAAAATGTCACAAAATATTTCTATTTCATATAAATGCTACATCATAAAAATTCTTGCATTACAAGAATAAATTATTTAAACTGTCAATTTTTCACAGTAATACTTTTTTTTGTATTTATGAACCATTTAATGCAGCCTATTAAAATGTTTTTTTATTTTTTTTATAATTCAGCAAAACAAATAATACAAGGAAAATTACACAATTTTACAGCATAAAAGGAATATTCTATAATATAAAAGGACATTTTCATGCATGGAAGTTTTTGGGGGTTTTTTTAGTAGTGGACGTTGGGTTCATACAGTTGGTTTGGCTTGAGTTAACTGGAGACCAGAATTATGTTGTGAGTGAGGCGTCATGTGCGCATTTTTGACAGTCAGAAAGATCCGACATGAGGTGCGTGGAAGCCTCCGAAATCTGTCTGGTCATAATTAATTTTATAATAGGTGCACTGAAATGGTGGTGGTTTAAAAACCCCTAACTGTTATTAACAGCAATGCTTGCAGTAACACACGCCACTAAAAACTGACAGTCGTCAACCCAAGCCTCATTCCAGATGCAAACTGTCCTTTGTAATAAGCTAAATCAATGATATGGGGTCACGCTGTCTATCCTCTGCACTGACAGACAAAGCGATGTTTACAACGCAAGTCTAATTATTGCCGTGCTTGACTTCAGTCCGGGAGATAAACAGGTTTGCAACCAGAGTGGACTTCCACAGGAAGAGTTAAAGAGACGCGGCTGAATCCAGATTTGCTAGTGATGCAGAGAAAATAAGCGTTCCACAGTACTGTGTTTATCTCCCACTGATGTACACACACTTTCACACAAAGTGTCTTTGATCTGTTGAATGTGCGGCGGTAATCCAGGGCTAGGAAACGCTCTCCCACGGTGAAGTGAGGCGGATCACAAATGTTCTCTGCCTGTGGATCCGCATGTGGGCCCAATTCAGAGCTCTCTCTCTCACACACACACCTCTTTATCCCTGTCCCTTCCTGTTTTTATTTTTCTCTTCTCTTTTTTGCCTCCCTCTTTCGGTATTGTGTGAGCTGAACAGAATTGTAGCATTAAACGTCCTTCCATTTTGGACCACTGGATCTGTGTCGTGACCCAATTCATATTGCTACTATTACTCTTAAAGCAATAGCTCACCCCAAAAAAATGACAATTTGGTAAAAATTTACTCACCCTCAGATCATCCAAGATTCTTCATCAGAACATATTTGGAGAAATGTAGCATTACATCACTTGCTCACCAGTGGATCCTCTGCAGTGAATGGGTGCCGTCAGAATGAGAGTCCAAACAGATGATCACAAAAACATCACAGTAATCCACACAACTCCAGTCCATCAATTAATGCCTTGTGAAGTGAAAAGCTGCATGTTTGTGAGAAACAAATCCATCATTTTAGATATTTTAAATTGAAACCGTTGATTTTGACCAAAATATGAGTCCATTATACATAATAACACTTCCTCCTATAAAAAAGTCCATTCTCTGTTGTCCTCTATCATCAAAATTCTAGTGCTGTCAAACGATTAATCACATCCAAAATAAAAGTTATTGTTTACATACTATATGTATGTGTACTGTTTATTTATTATGTAAATACACACACAGTATATATTTTGAAAATATTTACATGTATATACATTTATATATTTATATTATTATATTTTATATTATATATAAATATATTTAATATATAAACAGCATATTTTTCTTAAATATATACAGTACATGCATGTGTTTGTATTTATATATACATAATAAACATACACAGTACACACTCGTATATTATGTAAACAAAAACATGTATTTTGGATGCGATTAATCGCGATTAATCGTTTGACAGCACTACAAAATTCATATTTGTTCAGGACTTTTTTAGCTGTAAACAGTGCTTGATCTGTGCATATTTCTCTCCTGATTCAGACTAAACAACTTGTTCACAAGAGAAAGCAATATTATGAATAGAAGACTAATATTTTAGCCAGAAGTAATGGTTTGAAGTTAGAAATGCCTTGTTTAATTTACTTTGTTTTTTTTATTTACAAAGCTTTTTGCTTCACAAGATGTTGCTTGATGGATTGGAGTTGTGTGGATTACTAGTGGATCATTGTGATGATTTTATCAGCTGTTTAGACTCTTATTGTGATGGCACCCATTCACTCTAGAGGATCCACTGGCGAGCAAGTGGTATAATGCTACATTCTCCTAAATTTGGTAATACATACTGTACACACTATAAAATGTATTGTTACAGCACTTACTATTATGTTAAAATATGCATATAAAAATATGCAAAAATGAATATGAACCCACAGTATACTGACATTTATAAGAATCATTCATACAGGCTTTAAGTGCACCAGAATGATTTCCTCATGTTAGACAATGTTCTGGCATTGTATTCCTTCAAATGAACATCCAGAGAAGGACTCACTGCTCTAATCAAGCATACCTTGGTAAATCCTGTTCCCCCAGTGTAAGCTTGTTATAGCTGGTCTTCACTGATGTACAGTATCCCTGGGTTTTCTGAGTGTAGGTGTGTGTGGTGTGTGATTTCTGCATGAGGGATTAACAAAGAACCAGAGAAACCCTTCTGTAATCCACAGGCCAAACATGGAAGTAGGTAAATGTGAGTGTGCTCTAAATATGACTGGCTTACAACAGCGCCTGGCCATGTTGAGTGTGTGGGCGCCTGTTGTAGACACAGATAATCTTCTTTCAGGTTGAATGACATGCCCAAGTCAAGTGGAGAGAGGCCAAGAGCAGCAGAAGGGTCAGTGCAAAATATCACATGACACAGAATGCTCACATATAGCTTGGAAAAAAAAATCATATGACTTATCTTGCATTGAAAGAGGGATCTGAGCGATATCTAGACAGAGAATAGACAAAACACCTACCCTACATACCCTAGAAACTGGAAAGTACTAAAAACACCCAGCAACACCCTTAGCAACTAATGACAACACCCTAGCAACATATCAGCAAGTTCTGCATGAGCAAATACCCACAGGGGTATAGAGCTGTCGAAAAGCAAATACAAAACTCATGTTAAGTGCTTCATTGGAGGGAATACAAGAAACAAAAAGTGCTAAATTAAATAAAAGACTAGATAAAAATACATTTCTTAAAGATTTACCACACCAAGATGCATTGTGCCAATGTCTACACAGATTAAACAGGATTTTTTTTTTTTCAGCAAAAATGCATGAAATAGATCTAAAGTAAGAGTAAAGACATTTATAAAGTTACAAAAAAATCTATTTTCCAATAAATACTGCTTGAAGTATTTTCAAAGAATCCCGAAATGAAAAAAATGTATCAAGGTTTCCACCAAAAAAAAAAAAAAACCTTTT
>NW_015548192.1:1354521-1366642 GCF_001515605.1 Sinocyclocheilus anshuiensis
GTTATTTGAAATAATACAATTTCACAATATTACTGTTTTACTGTGTTTTTGATCAAATAAATGCAGCCTTGGTGAGCATAAGAGACTTCTTTCAAAAATATTTAAAAATCTAAAGCTTACCAAAACCAAACTTTTGAACAATAATCTAAATATAACTAGAAAAAGTATATTTACTATAAAACTTCATTTATGATTTTTAAGCACATCAAGCAACAACCCAAACAGTACTAACACTAACTAAATGTCCTTAAAATTGAACATTAACATATTAAAATCCATTGCATGAATGTAACCGTAAACTGAGGCAGGAGGTGTTGCACATTTAACTCAACACAAACGTAGTTGGTTTTCAAATACACATGTTGCTATATTGTATCTAGAGCAAAATGTCATAACCGTGGGATGTTCCCTGCTGTATCAGAGCACTGTCTTATTTCACACATCATAAAACCTTATTATTTGAGTATGTCCTTGCGATACTGCAAGGTTTTTCATTGACAGTCTCACCTGTTCACTCTTAAGGAGTATGAAATATTTAATAAATCTTTAGTATTGCCGTAACTCGTAAGACAGCAGTGGGGTGGTTTTCAAAGCAACTAGATGTAGAGAATGCTTTGATCCGCTGAGACATGATTGTTTGAAAGAGGCTACCTGGTAAACAAGAACAGCTTTGTAGTCGCTGCCTGTACTGCTCTACTTCATCTGGAGTGATCCATGAATTCTACACATCCTAGATGCTTCTGAAGGTCATCTACATAATATTAAATTAGTCTGACATTTAGCAACAGCGCATTGCATACAATGAGATGGAGCCCGCCCACAATTAATGACATCATGCATTCGGACAAACATACAGGTTTAAGGTAAAAGGGTAGTGAAAAAATTAAAACTGCATCATCATTTACTCACCCTCATGTTGTTTATGACTTATCACAAAATAATAATAATAATAATAATAATAATAATAGGTCCATACAATGAATGTCTATAGGGGTTCACTGTTGTTTCAGAATTGCACTGTATGGACGAAAAAACAAACAAACAGTTATTTCTTCAAAATGTGCAGGTTTAAAAGAAAGCTGTGTAAATGTTGATTTTTATTTTTCACATTTAGATGAACTATCCCTTTACATTTTAAAGGAATAATATTTTCAGCATTTGTTTCTCTTTATGCAGAAATACTTTTCAAACCATATAAATGCTCTGAAATAACTGTTATGTCCCTGTTTTTGATCTGTGTACTGCTTTTTTTAATCCTGTTTGCATGTTTATTTTATTTTATTTTAACTCAAGAAACACTTCATATTAGCTCTTCATTCAACAATACTCACTCTTAAGAACAGTGTTGTTAACTAAACCTAAAACGAATTAAAATCATTCCTGGTAACTGAAAAAAAGATTAAGTAAAATAAAGTATAAATATTAGAGGGGAAAAGAAATGGCAACTAACTGAAATAAGATGGTGCAACAATATTAATAAAACTGAAATAAGTGTATAAATCACTAAAACTAAACTGAAAACTAAAATAAATAAAACCTAATTTAAAATATTAACAAATACCATAAAAGTGCATAAATAAAAATAAAAATAACTCTAACCTAACCTTAAAAACATACAAAAAAATAACACGACTTTAACCACTTTTTCAACTGCTTACAACTAAACCAACTAAACCAAAACTGCACTAACAAAATAAATAAATATGTAAATAAAAATTAATTTTTTTTTTCAATCAATTTTGTGATCCAAGCAAGAGTCAACAAGAGTGAATCTGCTACAACAACTGTAAAATGTATTTATCTATGATTTACAGTCATTGGCATCTACCCTTTGCCCCTCTCTGCTGTCTGCTTCAGATGAATTGCAGGCAGAGACAACGATGGCTTGATGAAACAAATCATTGCGAATCCCTGCGCATGCTAATGGAGGAAGGCTGACATGCTAATCACTTACCTCATTAGCCTGTGTAACAGGATAATACAGGGCAAACTAGTCAAACGTGGCCCCCTTTGTCACCACTATAACAGCGATTTTAGTACGCGTGATAAATCGTGAACTAGTTAGCATCCTCGTTCTAGCAAGCAGACGTGCATTCTGGGAAGTGACATGTTGCAGGTAAAGGCTGGCTGCTAATTCTTGAAGCAATCCCTCTTTATCATCTTAAGGAGAAGAAATCACATTAAAGGGATTGCGTCACTTATACAAGATTTCCACCACGTCTGTTCGACAAAGGTGTCTGAGCCGTGTCATTTTCTATTATACTGCCTGCAGGGTGAATCTATGACTCTTACATTTTATATTTCATGCTAATTTCACATTTAGTACAAGAGAAATCTGTAGCTGAAATTAGCAACTCAATACAAGCTGCATCTTAACACGTTATATTTTGCCATTGCAGTCTTTCATAATTGTAAACACTTTGTTTATCTGCTCATTTCACATTTGCAATTCTTTAAAAGACCCGTGATTTATTTTTTACACTAAATTATCCCCAGTTCTCAGAACATCTATTGGGTTTTCTTTCATGCTGCCAGCGTTTTGTGTAAAAATTACACTTGTGCACAGCAGAGACTAATGTAACTGCACTTAGTATGAGCACTTAATTATGAACTTTGGGGGAAAACATTTAGAGAGCCGCCAGATTCCTTCCTGAAAAGCTGCTCGGAAACAATCACACATGTTTGGGGGTTTTGGAGAGCAGAGGAAGCGCTTCTAATAGGATTTGGGATCTATGTTTGTGTCAGGCAGGCTTGATGAGGTTAGAGGGGTTAAAACAAGAGAAAACAACAAAAAATATGTTTCTGACATTCTGGAGACAGTGAATGCCTGAACAAATTCAAAAGCAATCTCCAAAAACACCAGCAAGGCACATTTACAATAATGCATACTTGCATGTATTTTCACATTATCGCACTGACCATGAGTCTGTACTGTAAGGTATTATTTGTGTCTTAAAGTTGTACCTACAACACAAAGTAAAAATGAAGTTGTTAGCATAAGATATTTATACCGGACCTAATACTTACAAATTACTTTATTGGTATAACCTAATATAGCTGGGCTGATTAATTCTTGTTAAATGTGTTAAATATTTTAATAATAATAATAATAATAATAATAATAATAATAATAAAATATATTATTGTACATTTTTGTGCAATTAAATGCTTATTTTGTATATTTTTTGTCCAACAAAATGCGTTCTAGAATGATAAAGTCCTTACCCCTAATACCACCTGCCAGACTGGCAATAACAAATAACTGCATTCCACAGATATGATAAAAACCTGCTTCCTGCTATGGGATATTTCCAACCTCAGCCTTGAAACACCCCAACACACAAAATAAAACTATACACATCAAGCATATTTCAGTCTGGAACTATGCAGAGCCAACTGTCCTCATCACGAGTGTAGTTAATTCTTCACCCAACCCACACAAATCCATTAATCTGTTTTTACTGTCCCATTGCTTCTCTTCTCAACCTCTACGCTCTGCCTGCCAGATCCTTCCCCAGGTTTTCCAGGGAAGCACCGCAGACCCCTGTGCCTAGGCAGAGTGATCCCTCCTGAACGGCCCCGAAGCAGACAGATCTGGGCAGCGCACCATTCCTGAATCTCCTCCACCATTGGTTTTATACATAGACACAGCTCTGTATGTGCGCCTGCAAGCAAATAGGGCCTCTGTGGCAATCTGGCAAACAGACTTCGCCAGCATTTTCCGTCTACCCAGAATGCCTGCACTGTGCCCGTGTGGTCAAACAAGAATGAGTCTATGCATGTGTCATCGGCGCACCTGGGACTAATCAATTCTGCTGCTACAGACAGATTCGCCCTTGTGTTACAAATCGCAAACACTAGGGACTCTCAAAAGTGCACATGGGCGGTAAAAGAGTGCCGTCACTGTCTGTGTCATAATTCACAGTGGCCAGTGTCTAGCGCGCTCGAGCAGATGGCATATAACTACAGCAAGATTAGCCGGCCTTACTGCCATCTGTGAACAAAACACGTACCTGTGATCAATGAAGAGAAGGCTGCGTGTGAAAGACGACGCAAACACAGCTGCAATTAACACTTCATTACCATGTTTACCATGTTTTGTAATTGGCTGAGACTCAGTGTGATTTATCTACACCTACATAAACGGAAGCATGATGTGAATATGGGTGACACAAATGTTGAGAAAGGAAATCTAATATAAATGTGTTGGCTTGTCACCCATGCCGCCTTCAAGCCATAAGATGAGCGCTCATAAGAAGAGAGCTTATGAATGGCAAAAATAACAACAGGAAACTTTTCTTAAAGACTTTCCAACATGGGGGCGTTGTGTGTATGGTCTATATATAGTTGATGGTAAGGTGGTATTGGTCATATATGCTAACACGTATTAGTTTGTACACATTCTTGGAATGGAATAAATACCCACAAAAAGTTTGAGTATAAAAAAAAAAACACATTTATTCTGTACCAGAAGCAGTAAAACGATGTCGGCTGTATGAAATAAGCAGTCTAACCCATCCATTTTGTTCAGACCAAAATAACTTAAACACTTATTAACTTGAAATAACTGTAATTAAAGCATCTGGACTGAGCCTGAAGTTCCCTGCTCTTTTGACTTATGGCAAAAAAAAGGGCACATTGCAGCTTATTCTGGTTAAAAGCCACAAAGACAGAAAGAGACTGAAAAGACATGACATGATCAGCCACAGTTTGATTGTTTTTAAACAACAATAATAATAATAATAATAATAATCATAATAATATTATTAATAATAATAATAATAATAATAATAATATTATTATTATTATTATTTAGCAATGGTTTACTGAACAAATTGCTCTTTCTTTAAATCCAATTATAATTAAAATTTTCTAAGGGATAAAAATCTACCTAAACTATAGGGAGCCCTTTTACATTAGGCCTACTATTAAGTTAAAATTAACAACAGAGCCCAAACTTAAATTCAATTACAATTTATTTTTAACTATAATAATCCACACTCAAATTAAAAAAATTGTATGCAAACATGTAAATTGTTTTTAAATTAACTTCTGTTTTAAATTAACATTTGTTGTGGAAATATAATCATTTACAGAGTCATAACTTGTATCATACAATATTTATTTAAACATATACATTAAATAATTAAGACATCACTAACAGGTAAAATAAATATAATGAATTGTAATTGTAATTGAAAAAAAAGTTATTGTCCCCCTTAGGGGCAATTTGTTCTGCAGCATAATAGATTTCACCACATACAAGACAGACAAATGCACAACATTAATATCACATTAAAAAAGGACAAAAAACTACCTCTTCCTATTTGAATTAAGCAACTTGATAGCATATGGATAGCACATTTAAATCTGTTTGTCTTAGCTAGAGGGACCCTATACAAGGATCCTGAGGGGAGGGTCTGAAATGAATCATAAAGAGGGTGAGATGTGTCCGATATGATGTGATACGCTTTCTTTATCACCTGAATGTGAAGTAGAGGCCTAGTCTAATATTTCACATGTACTAAGAGGTAAATGCAATGCTATGTGACATTTTGTTTACAAGCTGTTTTAATGACGTCTTTCCGTTGTTGAAACACTAGTTGAGCGATTATGTGAGGGTTGAGATGTTCATTCATATATATTTCGCATTAAAACTAGTAATAAAGATGAAGGGATGATCGCGCTTCTTGAAAAATTGAACGATTTGTTAGGTACACATGCGTACCGAACTGAAAGAATAATATATATAAATAAATAAAATAAATACATTGCATAGACTATGTAATTATAACTTTGGTCAAATCCATGTAAATCATTCTAATTAAAATACAAAAAAAAAAAATCTAAATATATTTTATAATTTTTAATAGATAAACAAACTAATAAACAAACAAACAGTTATAAACACATTTTGTGTAGACGTTATAGTCATAACGTCTGTCAAATCCACAGACTTCCTCAAGTGCTCACCATGTAAGCACGTCTTTGTTTCTAGGTGGACTGGTAGACCACATCTCCTGCAAGTTGTATAAATTAATTCAACCAGTCCAACTGCAACTGCTGATTTTCTGCTACTGCTCATAATTCGGTGTTGAACACATATCAGACAGTCAGCCAACAGACGGTTGGTGGTCTGTAGGCGTTTGGTCTGATGCTGAAACTCGAATTCCCCTGGAGGACTTGAAGGCAGGAGAATATACGAATACTGATGCTATTAAAACCACCCAACACTGAACAGCAAAGTTCTCAGAAGAGAAAAGAAAATCAGACTGAGTCAAAGAAAAAAAAAAAAAAAAACTCTATCTACACTAAAAGAAAAAAAAACTGCAGTCCACTTAGACTAAAGTTGAATTGCTTCTTATGGTTTTAAGTGCAATTAAAGTGCGTTTAATTTACCACTTAGTGTGTTCCGTTAAAACCAGTTAAACTCTGCAGACCCGGATACGGGTCCAAAATCGCGTTAAAAATGTTTATGCTTCATTTGCATAGCCTTCCTTATATGGTATCAGCCCATATATGGGTTCATTTGAAAGCTTGGAGTGTCTTCTTTACAAAGAATACCATTCCTTTTGGTTTTTATATTCATAAAGCAGTAAAATTAAGCTTAGAAATGTATTCGTCCCACACACGAATTTCCGCCTAACCATTGCGAATAATTTTTTACGAAGAATGTGTATTTTATATATTTTTCACAAAAAAGTCAAGTCATAGCATCTAGTGGCATCAAACAAGAAACAGAGGTGTGACGTGCATTCTTTTTGGCTCATTAAAAATAGTTTATAGAAAACTAAAATGTTTATAGGAAACAAATCCATCATTAAGGTGTTTTAACACTTGTGGCCAAAATACAAGTCCATAATAACACTTCTTCCATTGAAAATGTTGTCCTCTCGCATTAAAATACACCCACATATTTGTTTGGATGGTTTTTGCTTGTAAACTGTGCTTGATCTGTGCATATTTCTCTCCTGATTCGGACGAGATTACTTTTTCATTGGAGAAAGCATTATTATGGATAGAGGACTCATATTTTAGCAGGAACCAACAGTTTAAAGATAAAACTTCATAGATTTGTTAATGACTAACACGCAGATTTTCACTTTAGAAGATGTTAACTGATGTACTGGAGTGGTGTGGATTACTTGTGGATTATTGTGATGTTTTTTTATCAGCTGTTAGGACTCAAAGTCTGACGGCACCCATTCACAGCAGAGGATCCACTTGTGAGCAAGTGATGTAATGCTAAATTTCTCCAAATCTGTTCTGATGAAGAAACAAACTCATTACATCTTGGATGACCTGAGGATGTGTACATTTTTAGCAATTTTTTTTATTTTTGGGTGAACTATTCCATACTTTTGTTGTATACTTGCACCAGTAATTTCATGTGCTCCAGTGGTCTTGATTGGCACTTCCTGCTTGAGCATCATGTGCTTGGCAGTAGGTGCATGAATTAGCATGCTAATCCAGAGCACAGGCTGTGCTTCTTTATGGTCATCACACCTTCACGAGCACAACTGCCAGCATTTCAGCATGTCCATTATTACCATAATTCAATAGTTCTGCTCTGCCATTGTGCCATAATTGGTTTGAAACAGGCGTCATCGCTACCCTTCGCTCTCTCTCCCAGGTTGCCCACACATTGCTATGATGGGCAGTGTTAGCCTTGAGAGGCTGGAGGGAAGCAAGCTAATGTAATGTAATTTAGACCTGCTTGTCAGTCCCGGCGACACCTAAATCCATCAATGTCAAGCAGCAACACGTCAATACTGGCCTCAAGGTTTGACTGCATGACAAACCGCAAACTTTAACGTCTCACTTAGGTGTTTGCAGACATTTTGGGGGAGAGGGGAGAAGTGACTTAAGGGGAAGTGACAAGGTAACACTCCCTCTGAAACCTTCTTGATGTGCGAGAGATCAGGGCCGTGTGGTTCAGTTTGAATGCAGATTGTGCAGCTCAAGCATAGTTATAAGTGCGCGTTTGTAAAGTGGATAGTTCCTGTAATTTCTGATTGGATGAGCCGTGTTTGAATACGATTATACATTCTCTCTTACAGAAGAACAAAAGAAATAGTATTTTCTTGTAAAACGTTCTCCAATAATACTTTTATTTACAACTTTGAAAAATATTTTTTTCAGTGATTTTACCACAGCTAAATAGGATTTTATTTTGCCTTAAATGTTGTAAAGTCATTGCATTTTTTTTTTTGGCTTATTGATTTATTATGTCAAATTTTATTATATGTCTGAGAATGTTTATTATATCAGTCTAAGAGAAAAACTAAAATATTTTTTTTCTGTTCTTGTCAATATGGGTCAGAGCAGAAATATTAATTTATATTAAGTTAATTTTCCCATGTCTATTGATGCTGGACTGAATTTTGTGTTTCTAGCGCCTCGCCAGAATGAAATTCAAAGCTTTACACCGCTGAGCTACTCGTGGTTTAAACATCTTATACAGTAGGTTGTATATCAAAGCATATGCAGACAATAAATAAATAATGCATGTTTAGATTTATATCTAAAGCATTTCTTGTATTTTTGTCATTTGAAATGACATTTGCATTTATGTATATGCCTGATGCTTTTATCCAATATGACTTTCTGTGAATTCAAATACATTTTGTACATATGTGCTTCCTAGATATCGAAACCACAATCTTTGCATTGCCATTTTCTGTAGTTTAAAAGACATTTCAATCACTAACAGACTTGGCTATCCAACATACAATATCCGAGTAATTCAAACAATTACTAAAATGTAAAGGCTTATAGCTTGTTTGAGGCTATAATCTGATAAGAGTGATGATTTATAAATTTCTTCAAGAGAGGCAAGCAGGACTAATATTGGGAATTGAGAAGATAGAAATGAAGGAGCTGGAAAAGGTTCCTGTGACTCCTTAGCCGATCTCAAAGTGACATCTGTGACTCTAATGAGCTCATCAGGCCATGAAAGTGGGGAAAAAACACATCAAAGGCCTCACCTGGCTTTCATCATGAGGGAAGCTGTGGCGATTAAGCAAACCAGTCAATTAAAGGAAATTACTGCTCGTTAAGGGAGTTCTCTCTGAAGTCTTATGATGGTTACCTTTCCTTATTTACACTAAAAAATAAATAAATAAATAAAATTGAATACATGAACCAACTTGCATTCATAAACATGTAGCTCAAATAATGGAGCAAGGTGCTAGCAAGTCCAAGGTCATTGGTTTGATTCCCAGGGAATTCATAAAATGACAAAATGTATGCAATTTGGATAAAACACATCTGCCAAATATGTAAATGTATCTAAATTTGATTAAGTTTAATTGTATAGTACTTTTCACAATAAATATTGTTTTAGAGCAGCTGTGCAACTTGTAATGATTGCAATGTAAGAATGATATATTTGAAAATATGAAAAATATTAGCTGGCATCATCTAAATTCTTCAGTGTGGCGTTGTCTGAACTCTTCGCAAAGGTTGGACTCAAGCTGGAGTTGGTGCAATGAACTATAAATTGTAATGTAAATGATTGAATATTACTTTTATTGTGGTTTTCACAGAATCCAAAACAACTCAAACTAGCAAAAATCCAATATTATTAAAACAAGATAAATATAAAATACTTTTCTGTTATTTTTTTTTTACCCCAAATTTAATTTCTTTCAATTTAAGAATTTTGCTTTTACATTTATACATTTGGCAGATGCTTTCATTCAAACTAACTTACATCGCTTTTTTTTTAAATAATTTCTTGCTTTTGCTGGGAATTGAACCCATGAACTTGATGACCTACTGTTTGAGCTACAGGATTTGCTTAAGAATTATTTTCTTATAACTCTTTAGCCAATTCTTATTTATTCACTTTCACGTCGTCATGTCTTTTTTGTTATTCAGGGTGAACTGCTCCTTTAAAGCCTTCAAAAGTTAATAATTGTGAAACATGAGGTCAGTTGGGTCCCATCTCCGAGTGTTTCCATCCATCCTTCTTTCCTCCTCATCTTGCCTGTCATTCTGCAACTTCCTGCTACCTTCTTTTTTCCTTCCACCTTGAACTTGTTCCATGGCCCACACGGCAGCGGGAAGCAGATTAATGCCCGCTCTTTGAAATCTCAGTCACATCGTAGCTGCTTTCCTGCCTTCTCCCAGTCGCTAACATAAATCATGCATTTCCCATCTGTCAGCGCTGACTAATGTCCACTGCCAGCTTTCCGACGGGTTCCTTTACCTGACTGCAGCTCCAGTACAGAGCTAAAGAGAGCATCTACAGGACAATTAGCAGAGCAATGGAAAGTTAAAGGGATAGTTCACTTAATCAATAAGTCACCCTCAAGCCATTACAAAACTCTACTGTATTTCGTTTTTGTATGTAATTTTGTATATAACTTTTTTTTTGGTGGAGGGGGGATGTAATGTTGAGGTTAGTGTATTTCATGCTTGCTTGTTTCATTTATTTATTATTATTACTATTACTATTATTATCATTATTATTATTAAATTTACACCTTATCCAAGCAAGTGTCCTGAATTATATTTCTGTAATTACTACATTTCTGTAATTTAGTTACACAAAGTATTCAATAATTACAAATGTGATTAGGTTTTTCCTATGTGATACGATCAAAATTTGTATTTATTTATTTATTTATTGCATCAGAAGGTTAGTATTATTTTTTAGTTAGTTTTTTTATTTTTATTTGTTCATTTCTTTTTAATTCCTTCCCCCCTAAATTTACACTTAAATATACACCTCCAAGCAAGTATCCTGAATTGCATGTCTATTTGGTTTATACAATTTAGTTACTCAAAATGTTAAATAATTATATTAATATTATATTTAAATAATAAATATTTATTGTTGTTTGTGTGTGTGTGTGTGTGTGTGTGTGTGTGTGTGTGTGTTTTTAATTTAATACAATTTTGTATGTAACTGTATGTCTTTCACTTTTTTGTTTCTTTTTGTTGGCAATATAATGTTGAGATTAGCGTCTTACATGCATAATGTCATTTTAGTTGTTTTTATTTGTTTGTTTATTAAGGTTTTTCCAAAAATGTACACTTAATTTTAGACTACATGTTAATATACAAGCAAGTATTCTGAATTACATTTATCTTTCTTTATACAATTTAGTTACTCAAAATGTATATAGTGCCATGAAAAGGTTTTTACCCCCTTCCTGTTTTTTTTTTTTTTTGCATATTTGTCACACTTAAAAGATTCAGCTCATCAAACCAATTGTAATATTACGCAAAGATAATGCAAGTAAATAAAAAATTCAGTTTTTAAATTATAATTTCATTTATTAAGGGAAAAAAGCTGTCCAAACCTACCTGGCCCTACATTAAATAAAGAATTGCCCCTCCTGTTAAATCATGAAGGAACTGTGATTAACCACATTATTTTAGAAAGCTGAGTTAAATTTCACTAGCCACACCCAGGCCTGATTACTGCCAGACCTGTTGAATCAAGAAATCTCCTAAATAGAACCTGTCTGACAATGTGAAGCATGCTTAAAGAACAACCCATCATGCCACGATCTAAATAAATTCAAGATCAGATGAGAAACAAAATAGTTGACATGTATCAGTCTGGAAATGGTTATAAAGCCATTTCTAAGGCTTTGGGACTCCAGTGAGCCACAGTCAGAGCCATTATCCACAAATGTAGAAAACTTGGAACAGTGGTGAATCTTCCCAGGAGTGACCGGCCAACCAAAACTACTCCAAGAGCGCAACAACATCTAAAGAACTGCAGGCCTCACTCGCCTCAATTAAGGTCAGTGTTCATGATTCAACAATAAGAAAGAGACTGGGCAAAAACAGCATCCATGGGAGAGTTCCAAGGCAAAAGTCATTGCTGACCAAAAGAACATAAAGGCTCGTCTTACATTTGCCAAAAATATATTGATTATCCCCAAGACTTTTGGGCAAATATTCTGTGGACTGATGAGACAAAAGTTGAACTTTTTGGAAGGTGTGTGTCCCGTTACATCTGGCGTAAAACCAACACAGCATTTCATAAAAAGAACATCATACCAACAGTCAAACATGGTGGTGGTAGTGTGATGATCTGGGGCTGCTCTGCAGCTTCAGGACCTGGACAACTTGCCATAATTGACGGAACCATGAATTCTGC
>NW_015548192.1:1366707-1368016 GCF_001515605.1 Sinocyclocheilus anshuiensis
TCCCAAACACACCAGCAAGTCCACCTCTGAATGGCTCAAGAAAAACTAAATTAAGGTTTTGGAGTGGCCAAGTCAAAGTCCGGACTTAAATCCAATTGAGATGTTTTGGCATGACCTTAAACCGTCCATTCACGGTCGAAAACCCTCCAATGTGGCTGAATTAAAACAATTCTGCAAAGAAGAGTGGGCCAAAATTCCTCCACAGCGATGTGAGACTCCTTGCCAGTTATTGCAAGTGCTTGATTGCATTTGTTGCTGCAAAGGGTGGCACAACCAGTTATTAGATTTAGGGGGCAATTACTTTTTCACGTATAGTGCCAGGCAGGTTTGGACCGCTTTTTTCCCTTAATAAATGAAATCATTATTTCAAAACTGCATTTTGTATTTACTCGGGTTATATTTGTGTAATATTAAAATGTGTTTGATCAATCATTCAAGTATTGCATATGCAAAAAAAAAAGAAAAAAACAGGAAGGGGGCAAACACTTTTCACAGCACTGTATGTAAATTACAAATCTGATGGCGTTTTTCAGTGTGATGTGATCAGTACTTTTTTTTTTTTTTTAAACCAATGGTGGTTAATATTTTTGGAGATTTTCTGGGGCGCATGTATGTCTGTCAGCCATTTGAAGGCGTGATGATAAAACCTTTCAGCACAATCATTTTACACTGACCGCTTTAAAACCACAGGATGCACCTATTTTTCATGCCCTTTTCCCAGTATGTTTTCTTTAAAGGAGGTATTTTCAAAGGCCTAGATAAAGTCTGACACTTTTTCAGCTTTTTATTAAGTTCAACATCATTATTCTGTCCTGTTGGGCCATGTTGTGCAGTAGAGCTCTCCAGGCTTCTAATTACACACGAGTGCTGTGGCTTCTTCCTAAAACTGTTGGTTGGTTTTATCCCTAAGCAGACATGTGGGCGACGGCCTCCAAAACATATTCCAGGAACTCAAGCTTACGTCATGCATGAGTCAAATCAATGAACAGACGGCTATTTTTTTTTTTCACACTCAAATGTGTCATTGGATAGGTCTCCGTTTCTGGCCATACTCACTATATTTGGACTTTTCAAGGAAATCGTTCATGCTAGTGTGAGTCTGTAGGAGTAGTGATTACGGGCCACTTCCAAACTTAAGTCAGTATGAATGTGTGCGGCAGGCATTGTTTATGGTTAATAAGACTAATGAAAATGCAGCGATTCCTATTGTTTGTGCATTTGTAAATTGATTTACTTTCTTGACTGAACTTTGCATAGCAAATATGGCTGCAAGTACAACCATTGGTGAAATCTGATATATATATATATA
>NW_015548192.1:1368369-1372176 GCF_001515605.1 Sinocyclocheilus anshuiensis
AAATAAAACAAAAAATTACCGTTGCATGTTTTACAAGAATTTGCACCTTGACTTGGTGGATGGAATGAGACTTGACACGTGTTTTAAGCAGTTGTGAATAGGTATGAAAGATGTTGAAATATTGAAGTACTCCCCATATTGCTCACATGGCTGGCTTGACGATATGTAATTAAATATTTTCCCGCCTTTTGGTACAATGCTGTTTCATGCATTCAGAGTTGTTTACACTGTTAAAGAGCTGGATTATCATGCTAAACATGGCGAAAGTAAAAAAAAAAAAAACTATTTGGACGTATAACGGAGTATTTCTGTGCCAAATACACACTTCTGGGTTTCTTACAAGTTTCAGAATGTTTTTTTTCGTGGCTCTTCATGACGTAATGAAGGGTGGAACTCCTTATATGGGCATTTCCCCTGGAAGAGCATGCCCGGGCACACATCGACCCAGCTATAAAAGATCCCAGTCATGATTCAGAACTGCAGATGGTGGTAAGTGAAACTGCTTCAAATGTCTGTTTGTTGGCAATCGGTGCTCAAGTGCTCGTCACTCTTTAGCTGCGCCCTCCAGGAGCTCGGCCGTTTTCGGGGAGAATCTTAAAGCTGTATAATTTTTTTTTATAAATATGATAAAACTAAAGACCTTTTGGAGATATGAAGGATGCAGTACTACTCTATAGGTACTCAAGATTAATATGAGATTGGGTGAAATTGTGTGTGTTAGGTCCCCTTTAACTCATTTCTGTAAAAAAATGTTTAAAAAAAAAAAAAACTTTTTTTAAATTTGTTATTTTTTTGTATTTTATCTCCTTTAGACTTTGATTGGCTAAACGAAATTTTAATTTGATGCGTCATTAGAAAATATAAAAACTGTCTTTATGATGTCTTGTGGTGGCTAGAGGCTTTCACCAATCTTGCAATCTAGATCCTCTAAAACGGTTTAAAAATATTTAAATTCTAGATCTTCGAAAAGTGGATTTTATGACAGTCTTACATTTAAATTTCTAGATCTTTGAAAACTCTCAACTATGTTTTGCAAATGTACACAGACCTTCTTTAAAGGCATTACAAACAAACATGGGGAAAACCTCCATCCACTGGGCAAGTGATTTATGAGAAGATTTTTAACAATTTTACATTTTTACTGTTAAATGAAAAAATCCATGGCAGAACTTATGGGTCCTTGGGGGAAATTTTGTTTCCCGTAAGAAGGGGACTATGTTAAATTGACGTAACAAACGACCTGGCATTTTAAATATCATAAATGTAACTGCTAGTTGCGAGACAACCGTACGCCCTATCCATCCCATAATTACAAAAAATGCAATTATCTACAGATGCCTCATGCATGCAAAGCCTGGTCCTTTTTCACTTAACGCATAGAACGTAATGGCTGTTCAAAGTGAGCAAGAACAACAACAGCAATAATAATAATAGGCCAGAAGATTCACAGGATTCCTAATGAGTAATTCTGCCAGATGTCTGTGCCATGACTATAATGAGATGCAAATTGAGCTTGTCACAAATAATCAAGTGTATCAGGTTATAATTTTAAAAAGAATTATTGAAAAGCAGGTGACACGTGCTTTTTCCATGCATTGCTGAATGTTTTTAAGACATGCTATGCATTTAAATGCCCTATTTTGATCTTTTTAAACCACATTATGGCTCTTTACACAAAACTAAAGGTTTTCTATTTGCATCGATGGTTCCATGAAGAACCTTTAAAGGAATAGTTCACCTAGCAATGACAATTTTGTCATCATTTACTCACCCTCATGTCATTCCAAACCTGTATGAGTTTCTTTATTATGTTGAACATAAAAGAAGATATTTTGAAGAATGTAATCAAACAGTTGATGGTCCCCATTGACTTCAATAGTATTTCTTTCCCTACTATGGGTTCTTGGGAACCCAAAATGGTTCTTCTATCACATCAGTGCTTCAACCTTTTTCTTGAAACCTTAAGGTTTAAGAGTGAATGGAAGGTTTTAAAGCTTAACAGCACTTGCTCTTTATGTTTTGCAGGCTGGAGAGGGGATCCCATTGATCAGCGGCTTGAGAAACTCTTACAGCTAAGCCTGAGATTTGTGAACAGGTCAAGAAGACCAGAGGGGAGTAGCTTTATTCTACCTGTGTAAGGATGGAGTGGGCTGTCTTTCTAGGTCTTCAGAGGATGCCTCTTCATTTATTTTGCCCGAGATGTCTGGCCATTCGTTTCCACCTTAGACAGTTGCAGGTTCTTTAAATCTAGGTTACGGCCAAGCCGCCCATGTGTCTGCTGGACCACTGACGGATCGGGATTGTTTTCCTTATGTACACTTTGTTTTATAGTTATTTTCATCACAACAGGGGTCTCGGTGTGACCCGCAGGAGTCAGAAAGCTAGTCTTGCCGTGTTTTTTGATAGTATAGGCTGTGTGTATGTGTGTCACAAGGTGTGACAAACGGTACTGCGCACCTTCTTTTCATGCAAACAAACCCTCCGCGATCACTCAGCGTGTGGCTGGCTGCTGAATTATTTATCTCGTCCTGCATCGATTTCATGAACTAGCAAAGAATCGCCAGGCCTTGAAGGAAGGAGTTGGAAGGAAAACATGAGATTGAGAGCTGTCTGCGGAAACACATGCGCAGTTACGAAATAAAATAACATTGAACAACTCTTTAATTTTCCTAAAACGCATGATTGAATGGGGACAGACGGCGTATTGTTTCTTATCACTGGGACATGTTTCATCAGTCTACAATATGAGGCACATTAAAGACCTCGCTCTCTGGATGTGTTTTTGAAAGGAGAGGAAAATACTGCTTCATCAAATCTATGAACTGAATGCACACTGGAAGTGCAATATGTCTGTCTGAGAACACATTCAGATCACTCAGTTTGGCACAAGACTGAATTAGACATGTTTAGAGTAGTAATGTGGTCATAAAAAGTATAACTCATCCAATATTAGGCACTAAAAGGGTATTATGGACAAGTTAATTCTTGTATTCTTGAACTTGCACAAAATGCTGCAAAACAGTGCAAATATAGTATTATTTTGTATTTTAGTATTCAGTACTGATGACAATGTGATATATATAGACAGTAGGATGGCTAATATAATGTTAATTTAGAGTAAATGTTCTGTAAAAGAAGTATCTTATTTGTCAGCACTACATTGTAGCATGTCACTCAGAATTCACGAAATAGTTGAGAACAGGAAATGCTTATTACCTACTGAAGCTGACAATTTTGTTTTTTAACATACAGGGATGTAATGCGCATGCTTGAAAATTTGTGCTTCATTACAGAATTAAAATGATTTTTTTAGTGATTTGTACTTTAGTTATTGGAAACAAGTAATTGGATTCACTTTTTATTCCGCATGACTTATTTAAACCTACAAAGTTCCTATTTCACAGGTAATTATGGCTTAGATCATTTCTTTCATCAAGATTTATATGGCCTATGGTTTTGTACATTGTGCTGAACTAACATGACTGTCAAACCATTTACTTAATATTTATTTAAAACAGCCAAGGAAATGGAAATAATTGGCAACCACTGTGCTTGTCCTTTTGCGGGTTATAATCTCTTTGGTCACCAGAACATTGGGTCTTTGAAACAATTTGAATTCTAATGCATTTTAATGAATTCAGATTATTTCTGAATATAAGTTTCAGTTTAATATATGTTAGAGCCTTACATAATGAGAGTTAAGGTTGTTAAACAGTTTATGCTTCATAGATATTTTAATGGAAAGATCTCTTATTTTTTCAGTCTGAGGAAGCTAAAACCAGAATACTTTTAAAAAGTTCAGTACAA
>NW_015548192.1:1372319-1374770 GCF_001515605.1 Sinocyclocheilus anshuiensis
CGAAATAGAAAGGTAAGGTTGTGGTGGAAAATTTGTTATTGCAAATTTGAGACAACAATGTAGTAAATGATTTTGTCCCGCTGTACATGTATATATGCAAATTATTTTAATATATATATATATATATATATATATATATATATAAAACTTAGAATATTTTTGGCTTGATATTTTGAGCATGCTTAGATAAATATCACTGCTTCGTATATTTAAGTCAGTCGCACACACTTGCATCAAAAAATAGCTCAGATAGTGATTGAATAATTACTTGGATTATGCTTGTAATTCTGTCAGATCACTGGCAGTAAATGTCACCAAATGCTTGAGTCTCAATCACCTAAAAAACACCAAAAATGCCAGCCTGTTCCTGCAGAAACATAACAGATTGTGGATTATTGCTTGCTGTCTTTGAACCACTTTTCAAAGGACAAAGCACTATAAAGTGTGGACGAAGTGGATGGAGAGACAGACAGACAGACATGCATTGGTTGTTTATGTTACACAAAACAAGGCAAGAAGGTGACTGAAGCATTTATGTGAAGTATGGCGGCCGTTTAGCAAAGACGTGATGGCTTTTGAAAGGTCTGCTTCTCTGTATATCTCAGCTCAGGCATAAGGAGAAATCAACTTTATGGGATCTTAGATTGGCATCAGCAGATGGTGGCATTATTCATTCATTTGCAGATTCTTTCTTTTATTTGTTTATTTATTTATTATCCGTTGAGCAAAGACAAAAGAAAGTCAAGCTCGAGCTGTAGGGCAAGTGATACATAAACAATGACTGCGTATGCTTCATAAATTGTTGCTTATGTAATCGAATAGCAATAACTGAACAGGGTTTCTGAGAGATCGGAGATGGTTGACCGTGTGGGGACATTAGTCTCGTCCAGGTGTGAAGGTTAAAGCTCACTCACCATCTCTGTGTGTCAGTGGTATTGACAGTACTGACAGGATCTATCTGGCTACATCAAATGTGAATGGGTAGAAAAAAAACAAGACAGATTGTTTCATAACCGAGCAATAAACTGCTTTGCTGTCTACATATGCAACTGCCATACAAGGCATCATCCAAGCTGAAATGAAACCTCATAGGTGGTGGATCTGGTTCGGTCTACGTAGGCAACAACTCACAATTCACTGTTGATTTCAACAGTGTTTACTATGATGAAGCTATATTTGAATACACTTAATTGACATAGCATAGAAATATTGTGTAAGACAGGCAATTTTAATCAGTGGAAATTATGTAGCTAATATGTAATATCATTTTGATATTCATTTGCTATTATGTTTATACATTTGAAATAAATGGTAATAATTTTTATAGTAAATTATCTATATATTGATATTTTATATTAAATTATTTACATTTTGAATGGTTATTTTTTTTTAGTAAATCACACTAATAAATGTAGCATATTGTTGAATATTGATAGTGAATGTACATATTTTGAATAAATGGTGTTTTAGTAAATTACAGGTGCATCTCAATAAATTAGAATGTCGTGGAAAAGTTAATTTATTTCAGTAATTCAACTCAAATTGTGAAACTCGTGTATTAAATAAATTCAATGCACACAGACTGAAGTAGTTTAAGTCTTTGGTTCTTTTAATTGTGATGATTTTGGCTCACATTTAACAAAAACCCACCAATTCACTATCTCAACAAATTAGAATACTTCATAAGACCAATAAAAAAACATTTTTAGTGAATTGCTGGCCTTCTGGAAAGTATGTTAATTTACTGTACATGTACTCAATACTTGGTAGGGGCTCCTTTTGCTTTAATTACTGCCTCAATTCGGCGTGGCATGGAGGTGATCAGTTTGTGGCTATAATGTGGGGTTTGCGTTTTGTTTCTTGTTCATGTTTTCATGTCTTTTATTTTGTAGTTTAGTCATGCTCCCTGTTTGTGTCATGCTTCCCTTGCCCTCATGTATTCATGCCATTGGTTCTCTTGTTCATTGTGTCATGTTCTGATTGGTTGTCTTAGTCATGTGTCTTGTTTCCCATTGTTCCCACGTCTCCTCTCCCTTCGTCAAGGAAACTGGGCCATAGAGGATTACGTGGAGGACTTTTGTGGACTTTGTGACCAAGTGGATTTTAATGATGTGGCCCTTAAGGACATATTTCGGGTGGGTCTTAATGAGCCCATTTGCTCCCAGCTTCCTGGGGGGAAAGTTCACTGGTCCCTTGCTGAATATATAGACTTTGTTCTGCAGTTGAGTGGATCTGCTTTCAGTGTGGGTGCCGTGGAGAAGGAACACGGCACTAAACCAGAGCTAGAGTCTGCTCACGTCACGTCTGTCAAGCCAGAGTCAGTTCACGTCACGTCTGCCAAGCCAGAGTCTGCTCACGTCATGTCTGCTCCACCAAAGTCTGCTAACGTCATGCTTGCTATGCCAAAGCCTGCTCACATCATGTCTGCCAAGCCACAGCCTGCTCACGTCA
>NW_015548192.1:1374781-1376675 GCF_001515605.1 Sinocyclocheilus anshuiensis
AAAGCCTGCTAACGTCACGCCTGCTACTCCAGGACCTGCTCACATCATGCCGGTTAAGTCAAAGTTTACTCATGTCATATCTACCAAGTCAGAACCTGTTCACTTCATGTCTGCCAAGCCACAGCCTGCTAACGTCATGTCTGCTACCCCAGGCCTGCTCACGTCATGCCGGCCAAGATGGCCACCACGCCTGAGTCCCCAGCCAAGATGGCCGCCACGCCTGAGACCCCGGCCAAGATGTCCGCCACGCCTGAGACCCCGGCCAAGATGGCCTCCACGCCTGAGTCCCCGGCCAAGATGGCACGCTGCAGAACCTCCTGAGGTGGTGGCGTCCACTTTCGAACTCACTGCCTGCCCTGTCACAGCCACAAAGGCCGTTCACGAACTCACAGACTGTCTTGTCATGGCCACGGAGGCCGTTCATGAACTCACTGCCTGTCCTGCTACGGCCAAGGAGGCCGTTCACGAACTCACTGCCTGTCCTGCTACGGCCAAGGATTGAGTTGATTAGCTGATTGGCATGTCACCATATTCTAATTTGTTGAGATAGTGAATTGGTGGGTTTTTGTTAAATGTGAGCCAAAATCATCACAATTAAAAGAACCAAAGACTTAAACTACTTCAGTCTGTGTGCATTGAATTTATTTAATACACAAGTTTCACAATTTGAGTTGAATTACTGAAATAAATTAACTTTTCCACGACATTCTAATTTATTGAGACGCACCTGTATATCTATAAATGTAATATGCATAAAAAATTGTATTCATATTTTTTATTTATTTTTGAATGAATTGTGATCATCTTCTATACTGATTTAAACAAATACATTTTGAATACATATTGATACTTTTATAGTAAATTATATTTATACATTTTGAATATTGATAAATTTAGATTTTTGAATTTTTGAATTTTGAATATTGATGCAGTTATAGTGGATTATTTACACATTTTGAATAGTGTTTTTAATAGTGAATTATATTTATATATTTTAAATGAATATTCAGTTTTGAATGAATAGCGATACTTTTCATTTTGACTTATTATAATTGAATAAAGAGATACATTTTATAGTGAATTATGCATTTTGGATTATACTAAATTATATTTGAAAAATGGTGAATGAATATTACATTTTGAATTAATATTGATGTATTTTATATTAAATTATTTATGTATGTACTTAAAATTTTTAAATATTTTACTATAAACACATCAATATTAATTCAGAATCTTATATTCCAATATTAAACATTTAAATTAAATATCAAGTAAATATTTATATTTTTTTAAAAAGTAAGTTATATTTACACATGCTGGGCAAATATTGATAATTTCTATTTCTTTCACTTCATCCGGCATCTTTAATTGTGCTTATTGCACTATATTATGGCCTTCTCGTGAGGATGCCTCCAATGATGCCTTAAAATTTGGATGATAATTTATCATCCTTCCTTTTGGAGCAGACTTCATGTCCAGATCATGCCTTAAAGGGGTCATATGATGCTGATTGTGTATTTGGTGTAATGAAATGTGTTTATGCGGTTTAAAGTTAAAAAAACACATTATTTTCCACATACTGTACATTATTGTTTCTCCTCTATGCCCCGCCTTTTTGAAACGCGTCAATTTTTACAAAGCTCATCGGTCTGAAAAGCGAGGTGTGCTGTGATTGGCCAGCTATCCAATGCGTTGTGATTGGCTGAATACCTCAAGCGTGAGATGGAAATGTTACGCCCCTCACATACTGTTGATGCCGTGTCCCGGCCGGAGCGACGAGACAAAAACATTAAAACCCATTACAAACGAGGCATTTGTTGCGTTCAGTGGGGACATAATTACTGATTATAATGATTTATACTGTCTTTTTACGCGTTGCGTTGCATTGCAT
>NW_015548192.1:1376739-1379824 GCF_001515605.1 Sinocyclocheilus anshuiensis
TTAAAGGTGCTGTATGTAAGTTTTTGACTCTACTAAAGCATAAAAATACCATAATATGTTTGCAGATATTTAAGAAACATGCTAAGTTAACATACTTTTTTCTCTGTAAAACAATGCTACAGTCAGTTATTCTCCTTTGAAAATGTGCGTTCCGGGCCGGAATGTCGGTCTCTGTTAAGGTTTGTGAAACCTGCCCACTGCCAGTTTACCCAATTGTATTTCGTCACCAGTTGCCAGTTGCGGAAAACACAGCGTATTTCATTTCATTCATCGTCAAGTGCGCTCGTTCCTGTTGGTGTCGTCAATCTGGCAATCTGCGTGTGCCTCAAGTCTGGGGAGGAGGGGCCGGTGAAAAAAACCCTCTCCAATATTTTGAATTTGGACTGCAATACCTAGTTCAACCACTCGCTGTCAATCCTACATACGGCACCTTTAAAGTGCTGCCCATGTAAGTTTTGGAACAGAGAGCGAGACAGGATACAGTGGGAAAAGTGAGAGGTGTAGAATCAACTTTAATGACTCAGAAACTGGACCAGATACTCTGTGAGGAATAGATCCCAACAACAATTCCCAATTCTCCTTATGTGCCTCTGTGTCTTTTGTGTTCTGCCGTGTACAGAATGAGATCCGGTGGACTACAGTTTGCAAAGCCTCATGGGAGTTGCAGTTCCAGGCAAACACACAAGGTCATTACACACTCATGAAGTCAACGCTCACAAGGAACACACCACACAAATGCACTCTCCACACTCAAGCCACGTGTGCTTTAGGCAGTGTAAAGTGTTCTGTACTGTGTTTACGTTGTTGAACACAGTGCAGGTTCTCCAGATTTACCAAAAGTTTGTTGGAACAGATTAGTTTGTGCATTTTAAGCAAACCAGTTTCCAATTTGATGTTGCACAATTGTCATTGCTCACATTTTTCAATTCAGGAGCAATTAATGATAAGAATTATGAATGATCATGACATTATTTCATGTTTCAGACAAAAATTGTATAACAGTGCTCAGTGTGTTGTTTGGTTACGTTCTGTAGCCAACAAGTATTTGGACCCCAAACCACAATTTAAAATGCATGATGCAAAATAACAAACCAAGAGCAAACAAATGATTCTAGAGTGTGTTTTTTTTTTTCTTTCTTTCTCAAGAAATAATCTTAATTTTCCAGGCTATTTTTTACAAGGGTATCCCAGGAGGTGAAGTTCATCTCATTAACTGTGAACATCATTCACCAAACATCTTTGTGTGCAATGAAATGCAGCCTGGTTTGATATTTTATGCAATGCAGTGATAATCACACAATTTTAAGAGTATCTCAAGTGAGGCCGCTGTACAGTATGTGCTGACATTAAGGCATTAATTTGAGATTGACTAAAGCTGTAGACCTCTGAAGAGGGTGCATGTGTTTTTGATTAAATAAGGCCCTCAGTGGCAATTTTGCAAACAGAGATAAAGCCCGGTCTTAAACAGATTCTCCATTTATAGTGTAATTAGGTCAAGGCTTTGGCTTAGTATATGTCTGGGATATATATACTATTATATTATATATACATATTACGTTTTGATTTTACTATCATTTTTACATGTTAGATTTTTTTTAGTGCTTCATAGTGAATTATTTATACATTTTGAAAAAAAAAGTTTTAATAGTAAATTATATTTTTATATTTCAAATTAATAATTCCTTTTGAATTCATATTAATAATTTTTAGGGTGAATTATTTATACATTTGGAATAAATTGTGTTTTTAATAGTACAAATTTATTTGTGAATATTAAATGAATATTGTGAATATTATTATATAAAATTGCACTTTCCAAGGGAATGCATGAACTGGTCAAATAAATACCTTAAATGCACCCAAACTGACTTTGGATAAGCGCCTGCCAAATGCATCAGTGTAAATGCACTTTGTCCGCCAATTTTAAGTCTTATAGGAATGTGGCTCTTAAAGTTATAGGATAGCTTTTTGCGAGGATCTTGAAATTGAAGTCTTTATTTACTGTGTGTGTCATTAGGATGATAGCATAAGTATTTTTCTGATCAAAATCCTGTCAGCAGCACTCCACATCGAAATACATTTTTTATAATTCACAAAATTGGTCTCAGATGTCAAAATTATGGCAAAAATTGTACAGTGTGCACTCGGCTGTATTGCGGCTTTGATATGCAAAGGACAACCGCCAAGCAAGTTGCACTTACCGTGAGTCTGAGAATCTTCCTTTTAAAGAGGAGAGTCAAGCGACGCTTCTGACCTGCCCTTGAGAACCCAGCTTTTTAACTCTCCCTTTTCATCCACCATTTATTTATTATTTTATTTACCAAGGCTGTGTCAGCTCTGCTGACAAATTAGAGCGGGTGAGGACAAAAGTAAGGCGAGGGATGTCGGCTATATTTGCGTTCGGCAATTAGACTTACCGTGTCTCCCCCTTCAAGCTTGAGATAATTGCTAAAATAAATTCTGCCAGTGGCACAAGCTTTTTTTTATCTTCCTGGTGAGCTCTTGGTCTAGGTTTCTTTTTGCTGTCTTGCTTGGCAAATGAGTGTCCAGTATTCCTTATTTCTGATGTAGGGATTTCTAGTACATGAACGGACACTGCTATGCTCCTATCAGCCATCAGGAGGTTTGCGAATCATCCCAGCACATGACTCCAATATTCTGGGTCGACTTCCTGCCAGTCGTGTCGTCATCTACTCAGAGGAGTGATTAAAGATTGATCCAATCAAGAGACAACAAAGCTTTCTTTGTATCAAGGACTGAAAAGGTTTGTTCACAACATATAGAAACCACGATGTCTTGTGACCACCAATGAATAGAACTAGTATATCCAGCAGGAAAAGGATGAGTAAATTAACTAGTGCCCTCAGGCCCGCAACACGGGATCTAGACGTGACTAACACATGACTCCCATCACATCTGCTTCCTGAAACCCCAATGGACCTGCGTCCTTATCTTACAACCAAAGGAACAGAACCTTGCATGACGATTTTAAAAGACAAATCGTTTAAAACTCATAAGTAGTGAAAATGTATCCACTGTATGTGTTCTGCCGTATATATATATATATATATATATATATATATAT
>NW_015548192.1:1379911-1380185 GCF_001515605.1 Sinocyclocheilus anshuiensis
ATGTTGGTATGGTCTGGAATATCTACATTTTAACAAATTAGCATATGCAAACAAACAAAAATGTATGTGTAGAAAGTACAGATTTTATTTATATATTTTTAATTATTTTATTTATTAAAATAAAAAAATATATATTTGATGTATAAAAGTATAATATATATTAAATGCATATTAATACATTAAATTTATATTTCATTTCATATTATATTTTTTTAAATAAATATTTATTATTTATTTTCTGCATGGAGTGCTAATACGTGAAGATATAAGATTT
>NW_015548192.1:1380507-1383772 GCF_001515605.1 Sinocyclocheilus anshuiensis
ATTTTTTTTTTTTGTACATTTTGTGGATATTGTAAAGTGGTATCATGAAATCCCTATTTCCTAACACCAATTATTATTAAATAACTTTTCCACTGCTACACACACACACACACACACACACACACACACACAGGCTAGTTCAGTCGCATTCACACTGACATGAATAGTCAAGTCCTAACAAGACGCATATAGCTTTCTGTAACCTTATGAACTCACAGCATTTCTACAGACCTGAGTGCAGTCAAGCAGAGATTGACTGCTGGAAATACATTTTTCTACTCTCTATATCTTTCTCCATGCCATTGCATTGTCGTTTCTTTCTCAGAAATTGAGTTGTAATGCTGGTGGCGCAGGAACTAAATATCTGTCGGTGCAACATAATCATATTAATATCATTAATCAGAGGTATTCATTTGTCAAATGTGTTTCTAGCACACATTTTTGCTCATTTGCATAGACACTGAGACATACATTATTAACGTATTGGCAGCATCTAAAACAGTCATTATTAAATAACTTTTCCACTGCTACACACACACACACACACACACACACACACACACAGGCTAGTTCAGTCGCATTCACACTGACATGAATAGTCAAGTCCTAACAAGACGCATATAGCTTTCTGTAACCTTATGAACTCACAGCATTTCTACAGACCTGAGTGCAGTCAAGCAGAGATTGACTGCTGGAAATAGAGACAGGTAACACACACACACACACGTACACACAAAACCGTTCCAGCCATCACTGGGGTCTCATTTTCCTTATTTACACGCTCCTACATCTGCCTCCACCGGCCGTTTCATCCGTATATAATCATGGCATCCTGATGAAATGTCAAGAGCAGTTTCTTTTCATCTAGAGAGAAAGTTTCATTGTTTTTGTGCTTATTTGTCTGTCATAATGTCTTCTATCAGTCAGTTAAACTCACCGTTAGAGACTGATTGCTGTGTTTTCTTTATTGGCTGATCATTCCGAGGGTATTGCTTTGCTGCAGCCGTTTTTTAACCATGTTTACAGTTAACCCTCTGATGTGCGGTGTGGATTATAGTGGAGAGATTTTAATAGACGTTTTTGATGTTGCATTCAAAACAATGTGACTTGTTACCTCTTACCCTTTATCCATATTTCTATATTAATTACCTTTTTATTTATGACAACATACTGTTATGCTTTTTTTTTTGTAAATGAAGAATTTTTCAAAGCTGTAAATAAAACTTGTTCACAAGAAATACTATTTTAGTCTTTCTACTTCAAAATGTCAAGTTTAGTTCTATTTATTGGTGTTTCTTTGTAATTATTTATGAAATTTATCGGAAATGTATTAAATTTTTTACATTTTTTACATTTTGTGAGATCCAGACAGGTAGTGAACTCTATTCTATTCTATTCTATTCTATTCTATTCTATTCTATTCTTTCGTCTGTCATCTATTTCTGCCATGTTCTGTATTGTATTGTTTTGTATTCTGCTATATATCTATATTCTGTTCTATACTCTATTCTTGTCTGTGATTAATCTGTAATGTTCTGTTTTCTTTTCTATTCTGCAAACTATTGTGTTCTATTGTAATTCTTCTCTATTATCTTTTGCAATTTATATTATATTATATTATATTCTGGTCTGTTCTATTCTGTAAGCTAAATTATATTATGTTCTGTGTTATCAATTAATTCTAGTCTAATTTAGTAATCGCTTCAACTCTTTCCAGACAGGAAGTAAAAGTGTATTTTATTTTGTTTTGTTTTATTTTAGACATGTAGTAAAACTTTATTTTATTTTATTCTTTCCAGACAGGTAGTAAAATTGTATTATTTATTTTATTTTATTTTACTTCTAGACATGTAGTGCAATTTTATTTTATTTCTATACATATTGACATATAGTAAAGTTTTATTTTATTTTATTCTTTCCAGACAGTTAATTTAATTTAATTCAGTTCAATTGAATTGAATTGAATTGAATTGAATTGAATTGAATTGAATTGAATTGAATTTAATTTTTATTTTATTTCTAGACGTAGTAAAATTTGATTTTATTTTATTTTCAATTAGAATTACCATTAAGTTTTCATTTTATAAAAAAAAACACTTCTCTAATTTTATAATATGTTAGTTTGTTTAAAGTTGTAGTATGAGTGTTTTCTGCAGACTGAACAATTTGTTTACCTTTTTTTTCAGTTTCTTGATTTATTTCATAGATCAAGGGGTTAAATATGAAATAAACCTTTGACAGGCACCACAACAACCCCAATAAATCACATTCAAGCAACATTTCCTCTTTTAAACTATTTGCTTATTGATTTCTAGATGGATTGGTGTGTTTTCAACTGTTCATAGTTGACCTCTGTGATAACTTGACCTTTTGTGCATTGCGAGCAGGTCAAGTGAGACAAGCCAATGACCTATGAAGCATTAAACTGTAATGACTGCGTAAGCATTAGTGCCGCATCATATCCCACAATGCTATGCACATACCGATCGTAATACCTGGATCAATCACTAAGTGAAATGGTCCATCAGCGAACAGCGTCATAAGCAGTAAAGTCCCATTGGCAATCCAAAACACATTACAGGAATAAAAAGCGCGTTCAGCTATAGATGATGTGAACGTGGTGTGCGCTGCATGGGCTCAGATACGCTAGATGAATGTGTGTTATTAACGTGAGTGTGCAGTCATAAAGCGCATCAGAGGAGGTGTACTTCTGATTACATCTGCTGAAAACACCATAAGTCTCGTGTTAGACCACTGTGAATGTTTCTGTGTTAATCGCTCATGTTGGACAGATGTGATTGTGGTGGTCATGTTAGCAACATCTTTTCTTCTGAAGAGGTCATGCCATGATTGATTCATGATAAAATAGACGTTGATGAACTCATGCACATAGATGTCTTAAAGGCACATCAGCAAAAAAAAGCCTGTTTAATTCTAAAGGCCAAAAAAGGTAAAAAAAATAAAAATAAAGAAATAAATGATCATGAATAAATTAATATATATTTAATTTAATTGAATTTAAGATTTGTGGACCTCAGGGAATAAAATAAAATGCTAAAAAAAAAAATACAGTATGTACTATTTAAAGTATTAAGCACATGGGTATGAGTATGTTTGTTTATTTATTGAAATTAAATAATTTATTTATATTCATTTATTTTTATTTATTTGTTTGTTTTCATTTGTAGACCTCAGGGAATATAAAATAATGCTAAAAATATACAATATGTTCTAAGAATATTGGTATAATTGTGTTTATAGTATC
>NW_015548192.1:1383990-1385765 GCF_001515605.1 Sinocyclocheilus anshuiensis
TTGTTTTTATAGTATCATATATATATATATATATATATATATATATATATATATAATATTTATTTATTTATTTTATTCATTTTTTTTTTTCAGTTCGTTGCCAAGGCAATATTTCTCATTTTAGTTATATATAGTTATATATATATCTATTAAATTTGCTATTGAATTTCCTCCGCTCTAGTAGGGCGAGCAGGATGTTTTGAAGGCAAATTGTGATTTTCCGAGATTGTGTCAGCCAGAATACAAGAAGGTAATGTACTGCACAGGCCAAGAAGGACTTTCATTAAATTATACTGAAGTTTTTTTATTCGGTGACGATAAGAGGAAGTGCAAAAGGCCAACTATTGTTTCTCACCTCTTGACAAATTCTTTTCTGAACTTCTTCAGTGGAGATGAGAGAGATGAAGTGAGGTTATTTTCTTTAAATATAAAGGATGCTAAAGCACTTTCGATTAAGTTCAGAATGGGTTTGAGTATCGCAGACTCATTTCTGGACCATTTAGTTTCGTATGTTCCTCTCTGTCTTAATGGGATAGTTCACCCAAAAATGAAAATGCTGTCATTATTTATGCAACCTCATTTTGTTCTAAACCTGCATGACTTTCTGTATTCTGTTGAACACAAAAGAAGATATTTGGAAGAATGTTGGTAACCAAACAGTTGATGGTAGCTGTTGAGTTCTATAGTGTTTTTTACATTGAGTACAGTGAAGGCAATGGGACCTGAAACATTTCACTGAGCAACATTCTTCAAAATATGTTATTTTGTGTAAATAATGACAGCATTTAAATTTTTGAGTGGACTATTAACTTTAATTATTTTTATTTAACAACTTTTATTTTTAGATGTTTAACAACATCTTTCTTCTGAAGAGGTCATGCATTTATTTATTTGTTTGTTTATTTTAATTTGTAGACCCAAGGGAGTATACAATAATGATTTTTGTGTAGACATTTATTTATTTATTTATTTGTTTATGCTAATTTGTGGACCCAAGGGAGTATAAAATGATGATTTGTGTGTAGACATTTATTTATTTATTTATTTATTTATTTATTTTTACAATTTATTTTTGGACTTAAGGGTATATAAATTAATATTTTGTGTAGACTATTTATTTATTTAAACGTAATATTTTTTTCATTTATTAATGAGGTTTTTAGTTTTATTTTAATGCTATTCATTTATATATTCCTTTTAATTGGTGGAATATTTTATGTTGTTTTTTCATCATTTGTTGACAGCTGCAGCTGCAATGACCAATATGAAAAGATCAGCATGAACATTCTTTTAATCGTCTCATTGGGAAATTATTCAAATGCAAATTCTTAAGTCTGTACGTTTTGTAGCCATTGTATGCCCATCTTATTTCATGTTTATTGTGCAAATGCTTTCTTCTGTTTTACTGTCACGTGGGGTCCAAATATTGTGGCTGATTAGGATTTTATGTTTCAGGGAGCAAAACATCTTTCTTTATTCATGAAGTATGTGAAAAAACGTATTTTTCGATAAGTCCTATTCATGCTCGGCGGTTGGCGTAATGACGGCGCGAGAATGCAACTCTATTCAGGAATCCTCCATTCCTTTATGTCTCAAATGCCGGCAGACACTTGCGTCTTCTTTAAAAGATAATTATAACGAGACTTCCAGAGACCTCCAATGCTATTGATATTTAAGTGCCTGGCTTTATTTCCAGCGTGTGGTACTCTCATGCATATTCATATCAGCAACAGTTTTATGCATTTGCAAGTGAAATGTCATTGGATTTTCAGCAG
>NW_015548192.1:1386408-1397774 GCF_001515605.1 Sinocyclocheilus anshuiensis
CAGCAGGATGAAACCTGTGGACATAAACCTTTATCTCTGCAGGTCTCTTTTCATAACGTTGGGTCTAAATCACAGTATGTTCGCATTAAGCAGCTGTTTATTGCTTTAAATGAGAGGAGAAATGTCAGTTTCACAGCGTTACTGAAGTAGTTTCGCCTTTGTATAAACCTCCAAAAGTTTTCACGCATTTGAGTTCATAAAACACTTTTTTTCCATTACAAATGTAGTGTAAAACAGATTCAGATCCGCAGCGAAAGCTTGAGTGTGAAAGCACCCTTTGGTGCCATTCACACAGGACGCCGTCATGCATTCAAACCCGTTAGATTTTTGGCATCTGTTGTGTGATGCGTCAGTGTAATCGTGGCTCATGTTGAATGGTTTTAATGATTTTACAAGCCGAAAGCATGTTACGTTGGCTCAGAGGTAACAACAGTCTTTTACATTTCAAAATGCATTGCACAGGTGTGGCTCTGTCATACCTGTGTGTGTGTTTAGCATGCAGATTATATTATTGTTTGCAAACAGAGAAAGTCTGAATCAACACAAGGATTGATTACAGGGTATTATTATAGGTACAATTATGGAAGTGCTCAAGGCACCCATGTCGTGTTTTGTTCCTAGAACACATGCTGCTACTGCAGGCTTTATTCATGATCAGTGCCAGTGACGTTTAGATTCGTGACTGCAACTTAAAGGAATATATATATAAAAAAAAAATATATATAAAAAAAAAATGGAGATTACAGTGAGGTACTTACAATGGAAGAGCTGATTCGCTGACGTACGAATCATAAAAAAATATACATTTTATATTTTAAAAAGTTTTATATATATTAGTTTTCATACATTATAAAGCATATTTTAAAAACTTTTTAAAATATAAAATGTGTGTTTATTTGCAACAGTTATGCTAACAACAATAAAAAGACATATATGCCAATAAAACAGCGACATCTGCTGATGGACACCATGCTGCATTGTCACGGGAACATCCCAGCTGAAGATCATGAGGAAATTACGTCGCTCCCTTTGCCAAGTGCATTCCAAAAAACTACATAATGGCACGCACGTGCCCTGCTCACTCCAAAGTCCCCACTCCAAGGGCTCTGCCCTTCAAAGGCATAGGGATGATCACTTCCATTTGAATTTTGCCGTGAACCGTACAGTACGAATACGTGTACCGTTACACCCCTAAAATATATATTTATATATTTATATTTCTTCATTTGTTCTGTAGCTATATTCTAATTTCTAATAATAATAAAAAAGGTCCTCCCCGAACATCCCGCTGCCCTGTATCTTGCTCTCTCATTGGCTGTAGGTCATCGCAGATGTATGTTTCAGTCAGAACTCATTTCACACAGCAGGATTTTGAATCGCTGACAGGTCCAGATATTTAGCATTCCAAATATTTCACAGGCATCGGCGATTCTCTCAGATCGCGTCTTTGATAATTCACACGGCCTGATTCTCTCGCGTGAACGAGCACCGATTTGCCTCCGATTTCGGGCATTTGTCGGCGATTTTGCAAAACCTGTTGGCGATTGAAAATCAGGGCTAAAATCGTGCAGTGTGAACTCGGCATAAAGCCGGGCATACACTGTGCGATTTTCGTCAGATTTTAAGCCGGATTCTGGCTCGTGCAGCCCTTTTTTTGAGTCGGGCCGAATTTCAGCTTTGTCGTGCGTCGTTTATCGTGCAGTGTACAGGGGGATAGGAGAAGCGATAAGTCTCTCCCGACAGGCAATCAGACGGTCGGATGAATTTCTGACATGTCAGAAATTTTGGTCGCCAACTCAGTGCTTTTTCCCTCACTGCAACTGTGCGAAAATAGAACTTTAACTATTTAATCTTTAATACAGCAAGAAAGAAAATGAAAAGAGGGAGATCTTTTGATAAAATAATGTTATTATCACGGGAAATGTGAACCATTGTCCATAATTTAGCAATTAGTGATAAAGACAAACACATGCAAAATTATAAATATTTAAGTTTTAAACCATGAAGGCGAGCCAGTGCATGCCTCACAAACAATGTGCAAACTGCATTAGCGTTATGCCCGTGAATAAGTTTTAAACTCCAGGCAATTCATTAAGCTACAGAAAGTGAAAGTAAAAACTGACCGAGCTGTCGGCATCTGACGCTTAACTGCACATATTCTCAGAGGAGACGAGAGACATATTGGGTATTGTCTTAATTTATTTTCTAAAAAAAAATAATAAAATCTCTTATGGCTGATATAGGGCCTACGTAGTGAAAAAACAACAACAACAACAGAATTGAAGTATTTCGTGGTAAAAAAAAGTTTTATATTTTCATTGATGACTGATTATTACAGTGTTCGGACATAGACTTTAGACAGAATTTTAATTATATTCCTATTTATTGTGTAATATATCTAAATGTTGTAAATCATTTTCAATGAGGAGTAAGCTAATTTAATCATTTATTATCCGCGCATCAGTTGTGCGGTAATGAGCTATGAAATTATTGCGGGGCAAATTAATTGTATTAGACCTATAAATTTAATAATAAAAGTACCATAATAATAATAATACTAATAATAATGATAATAATAGTAATAGTAATGGTAATAATTTAAATCATGAATTGGAAATGCCAAATACTCTCAATATCGTCGATAGCTGATGGCTTTTTTTTTTCTTTTCTTTTTTTTTCTTTTTTAGATATCTCTGGCTATCGTCCATATACAGTGTCATCGTCTGCGCAACTGGAGTATTTCACACGTATAGTATGAGCACATAAATCGTTCTCGACAATCGGACTGTACAGTGTGAGCACATAAATCGTGACTTTAAATCGCATGCGATCTGCTCGTACAGTGTGAGTTGATACCTTGGCACAGTGTATGCCCGGCATAAGGGAACAGATTAACAGGGGAACACAGGTGAACAGTAGCACAGAAATTGAACCAAAACAGAACAGAAACAGAACTAAGAGTGACATTGTCTCACTCTAAAATGTTTTTGCAAAGTTTAATGACAAGATATAATTAGCCAAAACAAATCAGGACACACATATATACTGTTGTTTTTCCTCAGCCAAGTATTAAGCAAAATAATTATGACATACCCTTTTAGCAATTTTCTTTTGAAGCACTCTCAAAGCAGCCTGACTATTTTGAAACATGTCTTACTACTTGAAATCTATCACTTTTTTCCTTCATATGGCATATTGAGTGGGAGACAAGGTCTTTTATGAATCTGCCTGCCTTTGATCTATTGTGGAAAGCAGAAAGGAACTTGATAGATTTATTTCTACACAAGCGGTCCAAAGAATTCAATGCTAGTTTATGACCTGAGAAAGTGGCACTGGGGGGAATTTGTTTCAGGCTGTTTTTCCAAGTTCTCCGGTGCTGCCCATAAAGTATGTCTGACTGTAGAAGGTTAGCAGAATGGATGTCGCCTGCCTGGGGCATTTATAGGTCAAGATTCAGAGTGCGTTGACTATTCATCTTTCTGCGATGGTGAATCTGATGGCATGTTTGCTGGGCAAAGCCTGATTTTTTCTCCAAGTTGATTTACGTAATTTTAATTGTGGATGCTTATAGATTTAAAATTATAATCACAATCACTCATTTTTTTTTCAGGAACATTTTTTGTTATAGCTACTGGTTGAAAGTGTTTTTAAATTCTGATAGCAATCAATAATTAAAATAGTCCAAACATTAAAAAAAAAGATAGCCAGAGGGTGTTTAGCCAGTGTGGAAAAATAAATTCGGATTATGTTACCCAAGTTGCAAGCGAAATTCTTGCCAAAATACACAGAGACAGATAACGGGCTAAAACAAGGGTAATCACTGGTAGTGTTTTTACAAGATGGAGCAATTGGATGGAATGTTTGGGTTTCAATCGATACGACAGACTTGTAGAGCTTTTTTCTTGACAGGTAAGCTAAACGTCAATTTAAAGTATTTAAAGTAGCCTACTTTTATAGACCCATAAGGGCTGTGTTTATGATGTTTGAGTCCCGACACGAAAAGTTCAGTTATTATTAACCATGTATTATGATTATGATGTTGTGAAATTTGTGTCCGAAATCTGTTTATTTCACAGACTTGTGGATCCCATGAGATTTTTCCACATCGGACTTTTAATGAAACGGCGTTATCCTCAGACTTTAATTATGCCTTTAATTATGTTCAGTGAGATTTCTAAGTGGTTTATATCAAATTAGGTACACTCTTAAAAATAAAGGTGCTTCACGATGCCATAGAAGAACCATTTTTGGTTCCACAAAGAACCATTCAGTCAAAGGTTCTTTAAAGAACCTTTGACTGAATGGTTCTTTGTGGAACCAAAAATGGTTCTTCTATGGCATCGCTTGAAGAACCTTTTGAAGCACTTTTATTTTTAAGAGTGTAGCTTGTTAAATTTAACATGTTAAAGGAAGAAAAAGTGAATTTTCAGTCATCATATTTCACCCTCATGCTGTTAGAAACCAGCTTGACTGGACTTCCTCCTGTTGAACCCAAAAGGAGACATTTTACAGAATGTTCACGCTGGTCTCTCAGTAAAAGTGAATGGGGAACATATGCTGTCTAGTTGTTAAAAGATAAAAAATAGCACTGTAAGAGTATTCTGTATGACTCTTTCACTACTTGAAGTCATTCAATAGCTTTGTGTGAGGAACACTGTGGTCACTGTTTATTTTCATTGAATGGAAAAGAGCAGCATGATCATCCTGGCCAGCATCTCATTTTGTGTTCCACTGAATAAAAAGTCATTTTGGTTTTCAAAAGACATAAGGGTGAGTGAATTACTTTTTTGGTATTGTGCATGTAGTATTGAAAATTATGGTAGAAACTGGGCTGAACACGCTTCATTTAGAGGTGATTTTTTTTTTTTTTTAATTCACACACTTGCACTCTGTGACTATGAATAGATCTACCCTTGTTTGATCTTCGGAAGGCAAATTGGTGCCCCAAAAAAATAAAATAAATAAATTTGGTGAAGCAGCTTTGCCGTTGCCCAAGGATTCTAGCAGCCCTGATGGTTCTTTGTTTTGCTCAGACTTTGATGCCCATAACCGAGGAAGGAGGGAAAGAAGAAGAACCAATTGAATTAATGTCTGCAATGCGTCACCTGAGCAAACTGTACCAGCCCTAAAATAATTATATCGAATATGAGCCTTATCTCAGCCTTGGAAATCTATTTCCAAAGCCCTTATCAAAACCCTCTTTTATTCATTTATCATTTGCTGCGGCCTTGAAGCCAACAGTCTGAAATATCCTCCACAAGTCTCCAATTACTCTTCGGCTCACTCCGTTCCCTCGGCTCTGTTTTATGCAAAAGGAAAACAGTTCGCCTCCAGAGCATCCCGGACCCTGCTGTTGGCTCTTTGCAACTGATGTTAGGCTGGTTTTGTTGTGTTAAATTTTCGATTTTGCTAGAGAAAAACAGCTTTGGATGGGCCTCTATTACACAGAACCCCATACAAAATCTCTTTGCTTGAACATAAATCGGTTGATTTTTTTTTTTTACACTTTTAGAGACATTTTGTTGGTGAAACCATAAGGTTTTAATTAGAAAGTTAACCAATTAAATTTGGTTAATTTGGTTCGCTTTGTGATTTTAATTGTACTTTTCTCAAGATGGGAAATTCTTAATCGTAAAAGCTTTCTTGCAAGTTTGAAAAGTCAAAATGATGTGAAACCTTTTTTTTTTTTTTACTTGTTAAAGCATGTTCCAGGTATGGTTGGGAACAATTAATCTGTCCATATTTGTTTTCATGTCCAATCCCTTATTTTTGTTGAATGAAATTATTATAAGTTAAATTGATTGATTAACTTTTTCCCCTGTACATTTGACTGTTTTCCACTCTCTTTTAGTCCTTTATAAATAAACTTTTTTTTTTTTTGCTATGCCATTAAATGACCTCTGTTAAAAATGTAGTGTTAAGCTTAGAATAGTTCATATGTGAACTTGTGCGGTCATATGTTAATGTGCTGATAGTTCTGACATCATAACCATAGCACGTTGTGAATGACCCATTTTTACAGTGGAGAAAGATTCAAGGTGGACTTGCAAGGTGCATTATTGTGTGTTAGTACATCAACATTTCCAGAGGAGCAAGGGAACTCCTGTTTTCTGTGATATGTCCCATTTCAGTATATAAACATAAGGGTTCATTACGCAGGAACGCTATAATTGTCAGACCTCTTCAGTTTTAAATAGTGTACAGGTTCATTTGAATTGCTAAATTAGGGACCTTGTTAAAAATATTTCTGAGGCACTCTTTCTTTACATTGGGTTATTGCACGGTTCTACAGATTCAACACAAAGCACACAACAATTTTGTTTAAAAATAATGTCCATATCGATCGATATCCTTATCTCATTATGACTGTGCAGGCCAAGTTGCTTAAATAGTCATTGTTTTTGGTGGGTTTTTTTTGCTAATTATTCTTGGTTTCTGAATGTAGAAGTGGATGGATTGGTTGCGGAGGTATTTTATCCATTAATTTTTCCCATAGGGAAAAATCTTCATTAAAGCATCATACCAACCAACCCAATCAGCTACAATGTGAATCCCAGAATTAAAACATTTATTTGAAGCAAAAAAGTATTTGAAAACTTGGCAATTGACAAACATACAAGATTGTGTACTTAATGGCTTTAATGAGGTAAATAACTACAATGCCATGAATCATTGCGAATGACAATAAAAAAAAAATGGAGAGATATACAACTATCCATTTAAAGTTGTTGATAGTATACATATATAAACAGTAATGTAATGGAGGAAATGGGGAAACCAATTTGATTACGTTATTTGCAGTGCTTCATAGGAGTAGGGCAAGCTCAACACATGTTTGGACTCTCTGATTGATGGACTTTTCTTTACATAATCATGGGTAATGTAGATTTTGACCAGGACATCCACTGTTAAATGCAATTAGTTAAAACATAAGGTGAACTAATGAGAACTGATGGTTTCATCAAACAAAAAACAGACCATCGATTAACTTCACAGCTCATGGTAGGTCTGTCTTTAAAGGTGAGATATCTTTCTCATTTTCTCATCATCAGAATAATTTTCCCTATAGAGAAAATTAATGGCATTTTGACTTCTGGAACCCAACTGTTGCACTCCAATAAAGGTCCACTTCCACAATTTAGGAAAATTTCATATACATTTATATAAGAAGTGAACTGTACTTAAATTTACCTAAACCGCACACCAGTATCTTTTTAAGCAAACTCTATTACAGTTTGTGGGTTCGAATAAGAGTTCGGAAAACAGTGTTCACATCATCCAAACGAACCAAACTCCCATGTCAAACAAATCTTAGTGCACAGTGTGAAAAGCAACTTAAGTTACAGTATGTTTTCATAGTACAATGAACTCTTTTATTTTCAGAAGATCAAGGAGAATTTGATTTCTCATATCACGACTCCTGAAATAAATATATTTCTTTTCTCCTTAGGTTAGAAAAAAATATGTTTTTTTCCCCCAAGCGCCCAAAAGGTGAAATTCAAGCCTTTTGATTTAAAAGGCATTATGTGTCCAGATAACACAGAGTGTAGTACTAATAATGTATCACAAACACATGAAATGAACATATTTATATGTTTATGTGTGGCTTATGTCAGTCTGTGTTCATTTTTAGCGATTACAAGCATCTCACGGTGCCGTGTCAGAGCAGATGTTACGGGCGCACACATATGTGTTAGGTCGCAAACCTCAGCTTACCGGCAGATTTCACCGGTGGCTGCCATATGCTCACATATAGAGGTGAATCACAGGCTCAAATCTACCAGGACCAACAGATTAGAGTGAGACCGCTGTACAATTAATATTCCAGGATTCAATTAAATAGAGCACTCAAATCATTAGTGCTCCGACATTCATTTACTGCTAACTTGGTTAATGACACTTTTCTGTAACAGCCTCTCTCTCTCTCTCTCTCTCTCTCTCTCTCTCTCTTCATGTGTTGAATGTGGTTCATTTTATGCTCAGTATCCTTATAAAAAACACATTTGCTCCTTATAATTGTGTTTGATCAGACTATTGATTTAATATTATGTGCTTTAATGCATGCACATTTTTAGCAGCTGGATATGCACTCTAGAGAATGGTTTCTACACTCTAAAAAATGCTGGGTTGTTTCAACCCAATGTTGGGTCAAATATGGACTAACCCAACTGTTTGGTTAAATTTTGGTTACATTTTTAAATTAACTTTTTAACCCAACAGTTGGGTTAGTCCATATTTGACCCAACATTGGGTTGAAACAACCCAGCCTTTTTTAGAGTGTAGATAGATAGATTTGTATGAAGAAGACGAATTAAAGGGCTGTTCACTTAAAGGGGACATATCATGAAAATCTGACTTTTCCGGGTTTTAAGTGCTATAATCAGGTCCCTGGTGCATCTTCCAACCAAGGAAAAGTGAAAAAGATTAACCCAATCACTTTGTTTTGGTAAGCCTTTTTCTGCAAGCGTCTGAGAAAACGAGCGCGTCTCATTTCGCTCCCTTGGTGACGTGGCAAAGGGATCTCATTATAATATTACCGCCCCTTAATCTGTAAACTTCCACTCATGGCACCATCATTTTGATTTCGCAAGCGACAACTTATATTACATATTGTAAAAAGGGGCATACTATGTCACCTTTAAATATGAACATTTTGTCATCGTTTACTCACGTTCATGTTGTCATTCCAAGTCCATATTATTGTTTTATTCCATTATAGTAATTCATATTTTATGAATTTAATGAAAGTGAACGAGAACTGGGACTGTCAGGCTGTGTACAGGAAAAAAAAAAAAAAAAAAGCTCATTTAAAAAAGCACCATTTAAAAAAGTATTAAGCTGCTCCTTATGTCTTGTGAGCTGCTTTGTTTAAGACCAAAATTAAATCACTAGTCACTGAAAAATGTTGGCTCTTGCTTGTTATAACGTGTGATTGGTGAAATATCATTTTGAGTCAAATCTGTTCAATTAATTGATAGATTCAGTTCACAAGATCCTCTCTGAAATATTTGTTCCTTAATCAGACTGATTTGGTTCTGGAAGTTCAGCTCAACAGTTAGTCTGTTTGTGTGTTTGTTTGTTTGTTTATTCATTTATTGATCTCATCTCCATATGACTTCAGAATATAGTACTACAAGTCGTTTTTCTGATACTTTTATGCTGCTTATTTTATTTTATTTTATTTTATTTTATTTTATTATTTTATTTTATTTTGACAAATAGCTCCTTAGTCACTGTAAAAAATAATTGGACAGTAGAAATTCACCCTTTGTTTTACATGGAAGAAAATGATCAAATATGGGTTTGGAACAACATGAGGGCGAGTAAATGAAGATCTAATTTTCATTGTTGGGTGAAATATCCCTAAACTTTTCACAGTAATTTCTATCATTTGGGGTTTCAGAGTTTTAGCTTCTTGTTCATTGCAAGGAAATTCAGAGCCAATAGATAAAGTGCAATTAAAGGGGTCCTATTATGCTATTTTACAAAGTCTTGATTTTGTTTTGGGGGTGTACTAGAACATGCTCTCATGCTTGGTGGTTCGAAAAATGCATTATTAAAAAACCCCGGAAAACAACGCTGTAGTCCAAATGAGCCATTCGTTGTATATTTCTTGAAAAGGGATTTCTAAAAAACGAAATATCTCCTTTTGGAGTGGACTTTGAGATTTGTAACTTTGTAGACCTTTTTTATGCCCAAACATACACACTACACCCTGCCTAAAATTCAGAAAGTGAAAAAGCATAATAGGACCCCTTTAAATCGCGATATAGTCTACATTGTTACATCCCTTAGCTACTGCTGATGGCCATAAGAAAATAACATAGCTCTAGAAATCACAGATGCCAATCTATGTGCACCACGAGAACAGACAACTATGATCGGGCAGAATAATGTGAACTAAACTACCAATAAAACGCCTCCTGTTACATAAAAACCAACGAACTGCAAAACTGAAACACCCTTTCTGTCTTTATCGGCCTATAATTCCTTTAAAGAAAGTGACATCGTAAATTCAGTAATAGGCCCTATGTCCAGTGTGCAAATGTGCGTACACAAATAAAATTACAGCTACACCAGCCTGGCATCTTAAAGTGCGGCGTATTTTAGCGCGTGTTCGAAACCCGTGCCAAACAGACTTTTTTTTGTTTATTTTCCTTACTTCAGTCGCTACTGGGTGACCATACCATTAATTTGTAATCTTTACAAAGATACCAAAATCATGTAATGAGCAAGTGTGCGTTTATTAGACAGCTTAATATCACCTCAGTTTGTTCTATCAGAATCTGCGAATCTGCAGCGGCCGTTCCATCACATCTGGAGCGGAGATCTGAACCAGGAAATTGGTCACCAGATAAATCTTATCTTATCTTTATTCTTATTACTAGTTCCTGTAATTACCCAATGATGTTGGAGATCTACAGTTCCTACTGTTCCTTAAAAATGCTTATGATTGCAGTTGGCTAGGGTCACTGAATCTGGCAAGTAAAATGACACATAGCTATCAAAATGTTACCACTCTTTCATAATAACTGATTATACATGTTTAATAAAGCGACTTGTTAATAAAGTGTGATATTGAGCTCCTCTTCTTTCTATTTTATAAAGCATATTGATCAGCAGACATATTGATACAGTCTAACAGGTCAAAATGTAACCACAATGTTACCCCTTTTTACTCTAAGTATATAAGTCTATTGTCAGACTCTGTTCCATGTTTTGTCTGTGTCTTGCTCCCCAGGTGTTCCTTTCCCATGTTTAATTTGTCCCAGGTGTTCCCCATGATGGTTCATGGATCCCAGGTGTGTCTCGTCATCCCCTCCTCCTGTGTGTATTTAAAGTGTTCCCAGTCCCTAGTTCTCTGTCCGCTGTTGTACGTCTTCCTGTGAATGTCTTCCTGTGAACGTCTTCCTGTGTTCGTCTCCCTTGGTGCAAATAAAGTCCTGTCAACATATTCTCCAGCGTCTCCTCGTCCCTCGTGTGTGTGCAACGTGACATCTATGTTCTTCAAACTCTTTCAAGTGATGTAAAGATTTCTCCTTTTTCCTATAGGTTTATTCTTGTCGTCTTTTGAGTAACAGTCACCAATTATTAGACAGTACAGAAATCATTACCAGAAAAAAAGCTAATTTTTGTGATGCTTTTTAGGTTATCATTCAGAAGATTTGTTATTGCATCTCTAACACTGTTGAAATTTCTCCACTGTAAGTAGTCAACTTAGCTGTATAGGTAATTTCAATATTAATTTAAATTAAACTGACTTAAAACATGAGCTTAAAGGGATAGTTCACCCAAAAAGCAGATGTTTATCTGCTTACCCCCAGGGCATCCAAGATGTAGGTGACTGTTTCTTCAGTAGAACACAT
>NW_015548192.1:1398107-1399031 GCF_001515605.1 Sinocyclocheilus anshuiensis
GTTTGTGCCAGAAACCGAACAGTATTTATATCATATTTTACCTCTAATACACCACTATGTCCAACTGTCTTTGGGCGCGCGCACGGCATCCGGTGTTCTTCACTCCACCAGCGATTCACATTGGGTATAAGGAGGTTTGCAGTTCAAACAGCCTGATTGAATTTGATCTGTGATTGTTCATGCTTAAATGTGTGTAAGATGGCTTTCCATTAGCAAATGGGAAAACCCATCCATTCTCCCTCGAACACCCATTTTTCTCTTTGCATCCCACTTTCACCTTCTCCTTTTGTTCGTTTAAATAGTGGTATTACCATCAGGAATCAGTTGAGGTGATTAATAACACTATAACTCAAATTCAAAACATTCATGAAATGACACGCTGACCTTGGCTTCACCCGCAAGCTGGAGAATGACTGCAAAGGGTCTGCTAATTGAATGTTGGAGGTGAGAGAGAGAACGACTGAAAGACAGACAGACAGACATACAGACAGAAAGAGAGACAAACCTCCTCCTGAATGAAGCCATCAGCCTGCCAGCCCTGACAACACTCACAGAGCTGAGCGGCTCTTGTGTTGGCGGAGGGTGAACGTGGCAAACCGAACACGAGCAAGGGAGGGAATATACACACACGCTCTGTATAAACTGAGAAGACACTTCTTTAATTATGGGCCACTGCGCCATTTATTTGCCACACAAAAGATTCACAGTCAACCCTCAAATTGCTACGGGTGCAGACTGACTCTGTTACATTCCAATGATTCAGGGGCAGAAAAACACAGTAGGCTCATTGATTTTTATGTAGCTCTAATATATACGGCTCCTGACATGCCTGTACTGCTCTTCACAGACAGAGTGCTACTGTTGAATCTCAGAATGAGCTCAGGAGGGTCCAGACTGTGAAACTGGACACTGATTGGTCCGATA
>NW_015548192.1:1399041-1410144 GCF_001515605.1 Sinocyclocheilus anshuiensis
ATGCTCCAAATTTGTAATATTTTATACAGTGTATTATTTTTTCCATTTTTTCTATTTATTTTTAATTTTTTTAATCCTGTTTAAAGTGTGTTTTATGCTTTAAGTCATCATAAAATCCAATTATCTGCCCATTTCAATACCATAAAATGACATATCCCTGGGAATCAAAAAGTATAAAAATATACACAAATATAATACATAATATGATAATATAATAAAGAAAAACAAATCAAAAAGAGGTCATGAACCATACTACCACTCAAAGGTTTGGTTCAGCAAGATGTTTTTGAATTAAGTCTCTATTATTTGATCCAAAAATACTTTAAAATAACAGTTTTCTATTTTAATATATTTTGAAACTCAGATGACTGTAAGAGACTGTTATGTTTTTGTGTTCACGGAAACATGGCTCAACAACAGCGTTCCGGACTGCGCTATTCATCTCGATCAACTGACATGCTATCGAGCGGACAGAGCTCGCGTCGAGGGAGGTAAGACCCGCGGCGGAGGGCTTTGTGTTTACATCAATGACGCGTGGTGCCGCGATGCTGTTGTGGTCTGCAAACACTGCTCACCCCTGGTGGAGTTTATGATTATTAAGTGCCGGCCGTTCTATCTACCGAGGGAATATACAGCCATACTGCTCGTTGCTGTATACATCCCTCCCAGCTCCAACAACAGCAACAGGAGCGAGGCACTAAATGAACTGTACCAGCACATCAGTGAGCAGCAGACAGCCCACCCTGATGCTTTTCTCATCTTGGCTGGGGATTTCAACCACGCAGACTTAAAGAGTGTGTTCCCAAAAATACACCAACACATATTGACAATAAAGCAGACTTGACTTGACTTGACTTGACTATTCATTTGATGGCAAAGCTGAATTTTTGTCTAATATGCTGCCTAATATTGTACTTATGAAGCAGACATTGTTAATACCAGTGTTAAATACAGTTGTGTTGCTTTATATTTTTGTGGAAAGTGCAATGCTTTTTTCAGGATTATTTGATAAATAGAAAGTTCAAAAGAACAGTATTAATTTAAAATATATATTTGTCTTTATTGTCAATTCTGATTAATTTATTGCATCCTTGCAGAATTGTTATTGCAGAAAATATTATTTTCTTTAAAAAATGTACTAGTTAAGAAGTTACTGACCCCAAACTCTTGATATGTAGTCAATCTCAAATGTTTATTATTAAACAATGCATTTTTTTCACTTACTATTTTTTAATTTTACTGTAAACAGTATGCAGTGTATAACTTCTCTCTCTCTGTCTCCACCTCTCATTTCTGATCTCAATCAGAGCTTCAACACCGCTGTCTCTGTATGCGAACTACAATTTAGGAAATTTTCCTGCCTTGAAGTCCAAAGCAGCAGTGAAGGGTGGACTAAGAATTATTGCCAGATTTCTCTCTCTCCCCCTTCTCCTCTCCTTGTCACTCTCTTGTTATTTGCAGGAGAGTAATTGTTGCCATGTTAATATTTTAGGCTGACGTTGACACGGCAGGGCATGGCTGAGAGCGGGACAGCAAATATCAAAAGATTTCCGTACACAAAGGCATCAGTCATTCGGAGTGATTCATCACTCGTTTCAGACCGGGGGAAAGGTTTTATTCACACATACAGATCTTCTGTGCAGTTTATCTGCTCACGGCTTGTTAGCAACTCAATATCCTTTTTGGCTCGGACAGATATTACAGTGAGGTCAAACTTATAAACTTATACACTATTATTCACAAGTTTGGGGTCAGTAAAATTTTTAAGTGTTTTTTTTAAAGAAGTATCTTATGCTCACCAAGACTGCATTTATCTGATTAAAAATACAGTAAAAACAGTAATATTGTAAATTATTATTACAATTTAAAATAGCTGTTTTCTATTTTAATCTATTTTAAAATGTCATTTATTTCTGTGAAGCTGAATTTTCAGCATCATTAATCCACTCTTCAGTGTCACATGATCCTCCATAAATCATTCTAATATGCTGATTTGCTGCGCAATTTGCTGCTTAATATTTTTTTGTGGAAACATGATACACTTTTTTAATGATTCTTTGATGAATAAAATGTTAGAAAGAACAGCATTTAATTGAAATTGAACACACACACACACACACACACACACACATATATATATATATATATATATATATATATATATATATATACATATAAATACACTGCCTTGCGAAATTCATGCCCCTTAATTTTTTTCATGTTTTGTTATGTTGCTTCTAGGGGTGGAATGGTTCAACTTACTCATGGTTCGGTTTGTATCACAGTTTTAGAGTCAAGGTTTCGGTACGGTTTGGTATGTGCCATGTTTAGAGAAAAACTATACTGTCAAATAAAAATAAAGAAAATAATAACAATCTATCTAACTACAAGCAACAGCACAAATAAATGTAATAGAGTAAACATACAAATGAAATAAACAGTGATTTTAATTTTTTTTTAGGTAGGTCTAACATTAGTTTTTAGGTACAGAAATGGTTATTCAATCATGAGCAGTGAGTGATTTCCTTGTTGTTGCTGTATGATTAATATAAGAAAGTGCTGTCACTTTAAGAGAATGCACTGATCCAGTGCACTGATACAGTACGTTCATCCGGTTATGTCTGCTATATGATATTTACCAAGACGTGCATTTCTACTTCATTTTTGTGTGAATTTATCGATTCAAACACAATACTTCAGAGAGAGCTTAATATTTGCGCGCGTTCTGAGGCACGGGTTTGTGCGCTTCGGATGAGCGCACGCACAAATCTTCTCACTGCTTGCGAGCTCGCGTCCTCTGGCTCTTAAATGCTTAAACTGGCAAAGCTTAAATGAGTTTAGTTTAAACACAGGTATCAGTGCTGTTCAGGTCTCACCTGTGCACTCGTGCTATCAGCACGAAGATGGAATAAATGACTGCTCATATTCATAACATCTTTGCAAACTTATTAAAAATAAAAAAACTTAAATGCTTCCATTGCATAAGTATCTGGTACAGTTGAAATGTAGCTCAGGAGCATTCATATTGCTTGTAGATGTTACTACACTTCAAGTGAAGTTAACCTGTGGCAAATTCAATTAAATGGGAATGATTTGAAAAGGCACACACATCTTAATAAAAGGTCTAACAGCTGAAAATGCACATCAGAGCAAAAACCAAGCCCTGAGGTCAAAATAACTGCCAGTAGAGCTCAGAAACAGGTTTGCGTTAAACCACACAAGCCACAAAAAAAAAAGCACCTAAAGGACCCTCGGATTGTGAGAAACAAGATTCTCTGGTCTGATGAACCTCAATTCCAAGCATCATGTTTGAAGGAAACCAGCTCTGCTCATCACCTGCAGAGTAGCATCCCAAAAGTAAAGTGTGCTGGTAGCAGCCTCATGCTGTGGGGCTGTTTTTCAGCGGCAGGGACTGAGGGACACATCAGAGTAGAAGAAAAGCTCAATGCACCAAAATATAGAGATATCCTTAAAGAAGCCCCAGTCCAGAGCATTCAGAACCTCAGACTGGGCAGAAGGTTTACCTTCCAACAGGACAATGACCCTAAGCACAGCAAGAGTGGCTTATAGACAACTCCGTGAATGTCCTTGAGTGGCTCAGCCAGAGCCTGGGCTTGAACCCAATCAAATATTTCTGGAGAAATCTGAAAATGTGCGTCTGCCCCCATCCAACCTGACAGAGCTTGAGAGGTGAAGAGGTGAGGAGAAGAATGGCAGATAATTGCCAAATGCTGATGCGCAAAGCTTGTCACATCATACCCAAAAAGACTTGAGGCTGTTAAGGTGCTTCAGCTGAGTAAAGAGTTAAGGGTTTGAATATTTATGCAATGTACTTATTTCAGTTTTTAAATTTTTAATGCATTTACAAAGTTGTGACAGTTCTGTTTTTGCTTTGTCATTATGGTGTATGGAGTGTAGATTGATGTGAAAAATATATATATATATATATATTTAAGAAATTACCGACCCCCACATTTTTGAACGGTAGTGTATAGGTACACTTCAAGCATGAAATTACCACAAAGATCTTTGTATTCAGGACTCAATGCTCTGCTTCAAACATTTCAAGCTATGGGCTCCTTTCCTTTTTTTCTCTGCTTTACAAAGGAAAACCCCATAGAGTTATTATTTAAATCACATGTTTTGCTGTAAGCTAGAGCTAAAGATGTACTATGTGATTCCTGTCACGCCCTGAGCTGGGTTTCCTTCACCATATGAATAAACATATATGATAATGTAAATATATGCACACTTACTAGTCACAGTGAGAGAAAAAAAAAGATGAAGAGCGATGGAGAAAGAGAAGGAGAGAACAAAAGCAGCTCAAAAGCAGCAGACGAAGCAAAGCACTTAAAGTAACAGTCCTGAAGAGCCAGATGTAATGACCATTAGTGCAAAAAGTCTCCTTCAAAAGTAATGGGGAGATAGTAGAAATGTTCCAAACCTAGTGAGCTTCCTACTTAGACAACATTTCAAGACATAAAAAAAAACTAACCTACATTGAAAATGTTTTCTCGAAAAGTAGGCAACATATTTATGCTGCCTTTTGGCCAAATTTCAAGGCAGCTAATCCCAGAATGTATTGCTATAACATATTCCAAATTAGTATGTGAAGCAAGAAAGATGTCAATTATACATTGAAAATAAAAATATAAAAATTGGGACTGTATTTGAAAACAAGGATATATAGCTATGAAAATTCAAAGGTTTTTTTTTAAGATATCAAAACATATTTCTTCAGCAAACATGCATTTAAAAAAAAAAAAAAAAAAAGTTATTTTGAGCCTTCTATTCATCAAAGAATCCTGAAGAAAATAAGATTAAAAGATGATAACAGGAAGAAATGTTTCTTAAGCAGCAAATCAGCATTTAAAAACCAGAAAACCAGTATGAAAACAATATTTGCACTGTTATTCAAAAGTTGAAGTCTTTTTAATTCTGCAAGCATGTATTAAATCAATCAAGTGCTAGTAATGACATTTCTAAAGTTGCAAAACATTTCTATTTTAAATAATTGTTCTTTTGAACCTTCTATTCATCAAAGAATCCTGAAAAAATATGAAAAAATAATAATAAGAAATGCTTGAGCAGCAAATCAGCATATTAGAATGATTTCTGAAGGATCATGTAACACTGAAGACTGAAGTAATGATGCTGAAAAATCAGCTTTGCGTCCCAGAATGTATTGCTATAACATATTCCAAATTAGTATGTGAAGCAAGAGAGGTCAATTATACATTGAAAATAAAAATATAAAAATTGGGACTGTATTTGAAAACAAGGATATATAGCTATGAAAATTCAAAGGTTTTTTTTTAAGATATCAAAACATATTTCTTCAGCAAACATGCATTTAAAAAAAAAAAAAAAAAAAGTTATTTTGAGCCTTCTATTCATCAAAGAATCCTGAAGAAAATAAGATTAAAAGATGATAACAGGAAGAAATGTTTCTTAAGCAGCAAATCAGCATTTAAAAACCAGAAAACCAGTATGAAAACAATATTTGCACTGTTATTCAAAAGTTGAAGTCTTTTTAATTCTGCAAGCATGTATTAAATCAATCAAGTGCTAGTAATGACATTTCTAAAGTTGCAAAACATTTCTATTTTAAATAATTGTTCTTTTGAACCTTCTATTCATCAAAGAATCCTGAAAAAATATGAAAAAATAATAATAAGAAATGCTTGAGCAGCAAATCAGCATATTAGAATGATTTCTGAAGGATCATGTAACACTGAAGACTGAAGTAATGATGCTGAAAAATCAGCTTTGCGTCACAGAAATAAATTACATTTTAAAATTCAAAAATATTGTATTTTTGGTTAAATAAATGCAGCCTTGATGAGCATAACATTAACAATCTTACCAGTCCCAAATTTTTGAAAGATGGTGGTTTTATTCATATTTTGCTATATTTATTGTACTTTATGTTTTCCATTCAAACTGTTAAGCATCCATTGTTAGATTATTACCTAATTAGCTTAACAGCATACTAAAGCCAAACACTATCAATTATGTGCTGAGTCTCTTGTGAGTGAGAAGTACTATTGGAATGATTCGTAGAGTTGTTGCCTATGTAAAACGTTCCAGATCAGTCACTTGCAAGGCTTTATAGCAGTTAGCATGCTGTTTTAGAAAGCAAGACAGCTCACTAGGCTTTGGAACAGAAGAACTGAGGTCAACAACAGCTGTGATTTCCCTCTTTCCAGCCTATTTTTTTTTCTGCCCGGAGGACACAGTGTGAACTTGCAGGCTAGCTCTTCCCTCTTGAATATGTAACACTGGCAACAACAAATTAAAATTACTGGCAAGAAAAAAAACAGCCTGCAGAAGAGGTTTCAGAGAGCTGTTGGAGAGCAGCTAGTGAGAGCCAACAATAGAACTGTAAACATTTCACTAGATATGCTGATTTGTGTTTTCTGCGTGAAGTTTTATTGTGAGAGCTGTGTCAATTCCATCTGCATGCACACAGACAGGGTTCAGACAGCCACATGTTTTACAACTTATTCGCTGCTGTCGTCAGTCATTTATCTTTTTTTTTTTTTTTTTTACAACAATGCTGTACTGCACTACTGCACTGTAAAAATATCAGAAGTTGAGAAAACTCAAAAACTTGAGGCAACCAGCTTCAGGACTTTATTGAGTTTTCTCAACTTATGGAAAAATTAAGTTAATATAAGCATTCGTGTTATACATTATAATAGTGATGTTGAGCATTTAAACATTTGTTTAACTTGTGAATCAGTTTGGTGCAGTGTTATTTTAGTATTATTGAGATACTATTGTATTTTTTATTAATATTTTGAATCAGTTTTTATATTTATATTTATATTTATATATCTAGTTTTTATTCATTTTTATTTGTTAGTATTAGTTATTTTAGTACATCAAGTTAAACAAAATTAAAATGAGAAATGAGAACTAACTGACATTTTTTTTAATATATAAATGTATTTTGTTTCAAGTAATGATTTTTTATTTTTTTTACTTTTACTTTTAGATTTACCCTGGTTCGGTGAGCAAATTGAAATTGTTATGAAGAATTATTTCTACACCAAAGAAAGTTTCAGTGTTGTTTTAGTATCATTAAGAAAATATTGTTTTTATTCATATTTTGAATTAGTTTTTATTTTTATATTTTGTATTTTAATTTTAGTTACATTTTTAGTATTTTTGTTTTGTTTTTGTTTCTTTTAAACATATATATTTGTTTTACTAATTGCTATTCCAGTTTTAGTTAATGAAAAAAAGCAACTACTTAAAAAAAAGTTTAGGTTATTTCATTTTATTTTAGTTAACGTTTATTTTATTTAAAACAATGAAAAGATTTGTTTTATTTTATTTTTTTTAGTTACTATAACGACGCTGTTGTGTATCTGGCTGAAATGGGGAAAAAAAATGAAATTGAAACATAGCTTTTACAAAAAATTGCCATCAAATACACTATATAGAGCTAAAACATATGTTATTTCTGAATAAAACATATTTATGTCATCATGATGTGCATCAACAGTGATCAAACTAAGCATGCACAACGTCACCACCAAACTTGTAAGTTCTTGCTCTCTAATATTTTAAGCTGCTTCTACTAAATGGCCTTCAAATTAATTTGAATTAATGTTACGCAATATCAACTCCGTTCTACATTTGATAGTTCAATCAGCCTTTAAAATAAAGCTTGTCTGACTAAACAAAAGCTGGATTTTTTTACAGTGGCATTGGAGGGCGCAGCTGTCGTCACAAACTTTCATCAACTAAGTTAACCATATCCACAGCAACCCGCTCTCCAACGAGGTCTTTTAGGGGCTCCACAAAAATGGATTCGTAGGAGGCACAGAGGTAAGACCGTCTACCCACCTCTTGTTTGAACCTCTACAAAGATGGAAAAACACAGAAAGAGAGTGTTTCTTAGGTCAGAGGAATGACACCGGCACTCCTCCCTCCCCGTGGAGATCAAGATTGCGCTGTTAGTGACAGACAGGTTTTACAGCCTAGTGTGAAAAATCAATGCCATTGAATCCTCACAACAGGTGTATACCGAGCCCCCACAGATTCAGTGAGGAGAAACACAATTACCTCTCAGTAATTGCAGACCGAAGAGAGATAACGCCAGCGCGCTTGGCCCGGAGGAGGTGGAACCGTCACAGACACATATGGTGCTCATATTGGGGTCTAAACCTGAAAGTGCTCATCTGATTCCCAGAAAACAGCCCTTATGACCCCTCAAAGCAAAGCTATCGTTACGTAAATACATGATCTCCACAGATATGTGCCTCGGATAAGTCAGGAAAGCCCTGAAGGTGCGCTCAGAATATGTTGTTCACATGCTGAGGTCGTGGCCTGTAAGTGTTTTTTCTCCAGGGCACAGTTTACTTTGGACATCAGTGGTGTACCATTTCATTCCAGATAAATTCTGACACCATAAAGACGCTAAACATAAAGTCAGTGATCCTGTTTTTTCCACATTTATATAATTTGGAAATGGAACATATACACAATTGTAGAATACCATTCAAAAGAGGTAGAAATCAATATTTTGGTTCAGTAAGGATGCATTAAATTGATCGAAAGTGACAGTAAAGATATTTATAATGTTAGAAAAGATTTCTCTTTCAAATAAATGCTGTTCTTTGGACGTTCTTTTCATCAAAGAATGAAAACATGCATCATGGTTTTCAAATAAATATTAGGAAGCACAATTGTTTTCAACCTTGATAATATAAAGAAATATAAGTATGATTTCTGAAGGATCATGTGCACTGAGGACTGGAGTAAATTCAGCATCGCCATCAAAGGAATTAATACAATTTGGAAATACATTCAAATAGAAAACAGTTATTTTAAATTGTAATAATATTTTACAACAATACTGTCTTTTTGATAAAAAAAAAATAAAATCCAGCTTTGGGGAGCATTAGACCAAAAAAAAAAAAAAAAAAGCCTGGAATTTTTTTTTTTTGAATGATGTTTGTTAAAGAGAGCTTGATGTAAAATGAAAACGTATGATATAAAATGTATATTAATACACCAGTAATTTAATTAATTCATCTTTTATATAAAAATAAGTAAATTAATAACATTGACAGTGTAACTTTTTTTTTTTTTTACAGACTGTCGGATTTTATCCTTGCACAAAATACTCTGGGAACATCTCAGATTACGCATGGAGAACATGAACACAAAGACTTGTTGATGTGAGCTCAAATGTGCTATCATTAAAGCAAAACCAAACCAAATACTGACATTTATGCAAATGTTTAATTGAACTCAAGATGTTATTTGTAATAGAAAATTTTGTTTTCAAACAAATTAAAAAAAATGTAAACATGATATGACCTTTGGACTCATGCGTATATGTACTTTTTCATCTAAATCAACTATAAAACTTAGTTTATTAGATTCTGCAACCTGGGATCAAACATGAGACCTTTGCGTCAGTTGGAATCTTCACCAATTGGGCCGCTATTGGCTTCATGCAAATCCTGTTCGTCTTTGGGTGTTTGTTAATTAGATCTGAGAACATTTCCACCAGTGCCAGAGATACACAGAGGAACATATCACTGCAATAAAGACTTCATGAGTCTGGCATTGAATCTACAACATGAATGTCACTACATTACAGAGATTATGAGCTTATCGGCTTTTTGTAAATCAAAACTCTAACTAATAAACTAATTATATACAGTAATACAATGACTTACTACAAATGCAATCAAGTTGTTTTCCTTGCCTCTAGTAAATTTAGCACGCTTCATTCTAATTTATTTCTATAATATGCTGACACTGCTGACAACAGACTTCAGATAGACATCTGATAGATACGTAAATCGGTTTATTTGTGAATATGAGGATGTGAATATTCTGCACAGAGTGTTTTGACTGATGTGTAATGTCCAGTCTCCTGGGGATGTAACCCACACAGAATGACAGTCTGATTGTGAAAAGAGACAGAAAAATGACATCTGCGTTCCTCCACAACTAATATTAAGCTTCAAAACTGTCAGTTTGCAACTCAAATTTTTGAGGGGATTCGGTTACTATGGCACTTCCAAATACCCTTGTTATGCAAGTTGCACTATAAAACAGATTCATATTTTATCTCTGTATAGTTTTGAATGTAACTCCTAACATTTTTTCTGTTGCATTTTTAAAACAGGCATGTGACAACTTATACCTTATGACATGTCACAAAACTGCTGCAAGTTTGTCGCTTTTTAGTGTCATTATTGTGACGCATCCTCTAAGTCTTTTGCTTTCAGTGAGAAACCCTGGACGTCAATAGACTTTTAGCATGAGAATAGGCACGGAAATGCTGTTCTAATGGCAATTCATAACTATTTTATGTTTTAGTGAATAGGTGGCTAACTCGTACAATTTCATTTTTACATTTTCATACGATCCGCTTTACACCTCAGTGACGGTTTTATGTTTAGCGTTCAGGAGATAATTTCATGCAAATTGCATTTTTATGTAGCATTTACATAAGAATCCGTCATCATGTAAAATAGTAACATTTAACTTTGTCAATATGACATGATATATTGAGGTAAGATCACAGAACAACATTTTTTTTTAGTTTTAGGCAATTTTTAGAAACCCAATAATTTTAGTTTAGTTGTTTAAACTAAAACCAAACCACTTCTTAACAATATAAAGCACAGAACATGCAGATAAAAATAGTCACAGTAATTTATTAACAATCTACAAAAAAATCCAAGCCTTTTGAATCCAAATGATTAGTTTGTGTAGAAGAAAACTAAATGTGAATGTTTTTATAGGAACGAATGAATGAATGAATGAATGAATGAATGAATGAATGCTTGTTGTATTATTGAGAAGTTGTAAGGTATACTGAAGGTGCTCAGAAATATCTATAACATATTTTTATAGATAATTTTATAAAAATTAAATGCATTGTCAATATATAATACATCTTTCTTTAAAGATAAATTCAAGTATAGAAACTTTGAGCAGCAAATTAATAGATGTTTTGATGATAAAAATATATTATATTTTAAGCAATACCAGCAACACTTGTGAAGTGGAGAATAATAATTGCTCAGGGAAGGTTAGGACGATTCCAAGGGTCCGGCAAGGGAGAAG
>NW_015548192.1:1410387-1423655 GCF_001515605.1 Sinocyclocheilus anshuiensis
CGGGTGGGTGGTGGTGGTGGTGGTGGTGGGGGGGGGTGCTTATGGGGTTACCATAGCAGTGCCCCTGAGACCTCTCCACTTCAGAAGTGTTGCTGGTATTGTTCAAAAATACTTTTTTACCCTTCCATATACCCTTTTGTGAAGTTGCACCAGAAGAACCACACAAAACTTTGCATAGTGACATCAAGGTTTCTTGTTAAAAGAGACGCTAAAGGCCCTTCTTCTTTGAAATGCTTACATACTTCCACATGTGCTCTTTCAGAGTGGTATTTTTGCATATAATATTTGCATTCTTTCCACATCTTTCCTGTCAATGTTGCCTTGAAGTCTTTAATTGTTAATGCCGCACTGCACACACTGTATGCTCAGGATGCAAGCTTTGCAAAATGTGCACTTGACACCATTTTTTGCTGCATGCAAAGTGGACACAGCATGTATAAAGAGTTTAGCATGTGTATAATGACACAGAAAATGGCTTGGGATTGAGAAGGAATTTAGTCACCCCTATCACAATCTTAAAGCCTCGTGTGAAATCTTTACCTGCATAGTTCACGGACGGTTGGAGGACAGAATATCAGCATACTTCAACTTTATGTGAACATAATGTTCTTGAGGACAGTTCTGTCGTAAGTAATAAAATACATCTGCTGCCGTGTGCAACGGTTATTAATTTGACATGTTTTACATGACCACAGATGTATGCTGTGCATCTCGTCTTACATTCACCTCTCTCTGTTCTATCTAATGTTAGCATTTTATCTCCCGACAAATAGACGACAGCTGGAACGTTATGGCCTCTTCCTTCACTTCTCCACTGTGGAAGGCCGAGAAAAATGGATGGAATCAAAGCTCTCAGTCCTTCGGAAATATCTGGGTCATTCCTAATATGCAGTACATTTTCATATCCCCATCAAATGGACAAATATACTGGACTGAAATATTTTGGACAAAACTCAAACTTTGAAGATGGAAAACGTATTCATTATCATTTTGTTGTATGTGGATGGTGCGGTTTCTGGCTCTGGATGCTTGAATTTTTTTTTTTTGAGAAAACAATTTGCTTTCATTTACAAATCTCAGTTAAGTATTGTCAATAGTTATAATTCATAAAGTTTAAGTGCACTTAACTTGACCGCATGCACTTGACAGGTGAAAAATCGCCTCATGCATCCATATTAATTTTTTTAATGTACAGGGTTCAAACGTACCGCATAACACGAATGACGCTTAGCTTGTACTCATACTTATAATGTCATTCACACGAGGCCCCGGGTCTGAATAGAGAGGTATTTTTAACCAATTATTTTGTCATCGTCTGCCAACCTGACTTCTCTGCATATGGGGAATAATAAAAGAAGTGAGTTGTACCTTATTAGGAAAGTGATTTGTTTCTTTTCAAGCTGTATGTCTTTCTCTTGCCCGCTTTTTGATGGAACACAAGGCATTATCAGAGAGCATCAGAATTTCCTGCCACCTCAACTATTTCTTCCCGAGCAGCAGTCAAAACAGACAAAAAAAGAGAAAAGGCATCACTTAATCTTTCTCGCTACTCTGAACTGTGTGCCTTAGTAGTCTAGAGAGAAAACTATTGATTCGTCAGAGAGCGTGAAAGAGATCGATCATGCCAGTCATCTCATTTGAAGGTGATCCAAGGTGACACCTCACAACGACAGTCCTCTCTAAGTATACCAAACACATTATATCTGGCTGAAAAAAATAAAAAAAATAAAAAAAAATAAAAAATCAACAGCACAAAATGTCAACTTCTATAGAAAGGAACATTTTCCTCACAAGGAAATGTTAAAGTTACCAGCAAGTCAATATGTTTCCGATTTCTCGCAAACATTGCAAATTAAATGAAAGAATGTATTGTTATATGACACTATGAAACCAGTATAATACAAGTTATGTTACTTTTATCTTATTATTATTATTATTATTATTATTATTTCACAGGATCCTCTATGCATCTGGCAGGTTCTCTTGTCCAAAACTGAAAAATAAGCAACTTACATTTCAGTCAAGGTATATTTTATCAGTTCATGCATTCGCTGAGAATTCGAACCTCGATGCTGTCGTTGGTGTTGCCATTGCTATGTTTGAGCGACTACAAATATCCAGTGCTAAATTATTAACAAAATCATTTTAGCGAAATAAAAGACTTTCACAATGTCACACAGAATTTCGAAATTTAAAATAAAGTTATTTTGAACTTTAAATCAATCCAGGAATCCTGAAACAAATATATTGTTTCCACAAAAATATAAAGAAGCACAATGGTTGATAATAATAAAAAATATTTATTGAGCTTCAAATCAGCATATTAGAATGATTTCTGAAGGATCACGTGACACTAAAAAAAACTGATGATGCTGAAAATGCAGCTTTGCATTGCAGAAATAAATAATATTTTAAAATGTAATACAATAGAAAATAGTTATTTTACATTGTAACAATATTTCACAATATTACTATTTGTACTGTGTTTGAATTAAATAAATGCATTAAGAGAGACTTATTTCAATATTAAAAACTCAAACTTTTGCATCAAGCAATACGATTGCTTTTTACGAGCAACAGACCCTAATTCCAAAACCCAATTCCTGATCCATCAAATTTTTCTCATTGAATATCAGGTTTCATTCAAACATATTATGTTGACTTTAAAGTGTATTACTTGGTCTTATTACAAAAGGACACATTCATTCAAGATAATAAGCCAGTCATTGCCCATCTCGCACTCCTCTCTCCATCTTTTCAATCTTTCGCTCATTCGACATTTTTTCCTTCGCAGCCCAAGATATCTTATTCTCATCGTCTGTGCTGGGAATTAGCCCAGCAGATTCCACTTATCACCTGAGGTCTGCCAGCTTGCAACAGTCGTTTTGACCATAGCCATGTGCTGCTGATGGAAGGAGGCTAAATGAGGCTTGCGGTACCATCTAAGGTGCCAGTTTCAAGGGCTTATTTGGCGGATGACTCCAGGTCCTCCGGGACAGTCCTTGGATCCCTTTGAAAACTTGACTGACAGACTCCTCAACCATCTGTGATTGAGGGTTTAGTGATTTTTCGTTCTTCTTGTTTTAGTAATCAATTTTTTTTTCAGTCACTGGCTTTCCTTCCTCCTCGCTGTCGCTGTGCCACTCCGGACGCCGGGTCTAATTCAAGCTCAGAATGAGCACTTAGAGGCGGTTCTGGGGTTTTGCACTGGGAGGACCGAACAGATGGCCCAGTCAAGCCTGCCTGGAAGCCTTATGTATTAATTTTCAACTGTGTGGTAGGTTGAATGAGGGAATCATAACAAGACTGGAGCATAAATACCTGAATATAATTTTCAAGAACTGCCCTTTATGCAGCCAAGAGCCCAAGAGTCTCTTTGTTTGACGTTCTACATTTCTACTTGGACATATTTGTGTATAACTGTGAGCACATGTCCATGCATTGCACACTAGCACACAGTCATGATCATATCACTCTTACAATAGTCAAACCAACAGGAAAGCGTCTTTTCCCTAGTGTGAAGCATCTGGAATCAGTCTTGCTTTCACACTGTGGCCTTCGAATGAATATAACAAGACAACACTCAATTTGGGAATGTTGGGTGGTTGCCAGGCTAATGCGGTTGCTAGGGTGTTCTGAGTGGTTTTAAGTATGTTGCTATGTGGTTACCGGCCCAAGTCAAAGTATACTGTGACTCAGGTTTTGTCTTCACTGCAACTCACTTGGATTGTTTCCATTAAAACTGCTGCTGAAGTGGAACATTCTTAAAATATGGTGACTTTCTTACTTAAGTTTTGAATTGTTTTATTACTTTAAAAACTCAAGGTCAGTATCTCAAAAACACCAATTACAAATGCTCACAAAAGATGAAATTGTCCAGGATGACTACAATAGGATTTTAAAACCCATCATTGCTCAGACTAAAACCAATACATTATGCTATTTATTTTTATTTTTTTGTAATAACTGATATGTGTCGGATTGAAAAAAAAAAAAAATTCAAGGTAAATCAATAACTTTTTCAACGTGATGTGAAACATTTGAACAGGCTGTGCTTTTCCACAATGTTCAAAACCAACACCGGCAACACTAATGACTTGTCAAATGTCATTAAATTATTTATATAATTACTTTTCATTTATTTATTTAACATAGACTCTAACCACTTGTATTAGTTCATATGAATATTAGATGTAAGCAATATCACAAGAGCAAGAGCAATACTCTATATCTACATAATAGTGGTGTTGCCGAATGAATCAGTGCTTTTGAATTAATCACTTGAGTGAATAATTCAATAACTCACTTATACAGACATTCATAGATGACCTCTACAGCCCTGAATGTCAGCGGAGACTGTGTCAACTAGATGAGCCCCAGAGACAGATCCCCTCCGAAGACCTTGTCACCTAGACGGCCATTGGGACAAGACCACGGGAACCAGATGAGTCCTCTGCACTATCTGACTTTGTTGCAGCCTAGAATGAAACTGCTGGTTTCGTCTGGCCACAGGAGAACGACACACTCTACTGTAAAGCTGCTTTGTCACAATTTGCATTGTAAAAGCACTATATAAATAATGGCGACTTGACTTGACATTCACTTGTTTCTATCCTGAATGAATCAGAAGTTCTGAACAAATCGGTTGAACAAAATGTTACTTTTATAAACACAATCACTTTTTGCCAGCTATATTTATGTAACTTGCTAGAAGAGTTGTTAAAGGGGTCATATGATGCGATTTCAATTTTTCCTTTCTCTTTGGAGTGTTACAAGCTCTTGGTGCATAAAGAAGATCTGTAAAGTTGCAAAGACTAAAGTCTCAAATCCAAAGAGATATTCTTTATAAAAGTTAAGAGTCAGCCACACCTACCTAAAACGGCTCGTTCTAACACGCCCCCACATATCTACCTCACTATGTGGGAAGATTTGCATAACGCCGCCCACGCATTGGATAGCTGGCCAATCACAGCACACCTCGCTTTTTCAGACCGATGAGCTTTGTAAATATCTACGCGTTTCAAAAAGGTGGGGCATAGAGGAGAAACAATAATGTACAGTATGTGGAAAATAATGTGTTTTTTGAACTTTAAACCGCATAAACACATTTAATTACACCAAATACACAAAATAATGTTCTTTTTAGCAGCATCATATGACCCCTTTAAAAATTCACCTCTATTTCACTTGTAGTCTCTAGAAGGCAAAACGAAATGATCCGAAGAGTGAAAAAACCCATTATATTTTGATGATGACCCATTTACAGTTTGGGGTTTTGGAAGAGAAAAAAACCCACCCCCATTATCTGTATAGACAATATTTAACTGAAAGTTTTTAGTATTACTGAAATGAATGCTAAGCGCATCCTATCTTTCTATCCCTAGTAATGCATCAGTGTCGAGACCTGAGGTTTTCAGATGAAGGTCCAAATGCCATTACTATGCAAATGCAATGCCAGGACTGGAGGGTAAGAGCTAACAATTGATCTGAAAATTGACATGCTGTCTTCATGAGTGCCCTTTACTCCTCAGATAAACAATCTTGAGCTGGCGTGGAAAAGAAATCCATTTGATTTTTTTTTCTTCTACTTGGCAAACCTACAACCCAGAAAAAGCTTCAGGGGACAATTTGAACAAATGGACTAAAGTCAATCTGCACAACAACAAAAGAGTGATATGACAATACCATGATGCTGCACAGCTGGATGCTTGAGTTCCTTGCAGAAAAATAGACTGATATTACACTGAAAAAAAAACATTTTTGTCTTATTTTTCCATGAACATTTTTTTTTTCTAAATACAACCTTAACAGCATAAGATCATATTAAGATGTATTTTTCTGAGAAATCATTTTTGGCAGTGTAAGCTTCAGAGATGACAAACACAAAAAACAATTTTGCTTGCAAAATAAAAATAATGCAGGAAACATGCTCTCTAACACTTTTCTAATGAATCATTTGAGTATCAGTTCAACAAGGCAAGACATGTTTTTTTTTTTTAATCAATATTTAATAAAACTTTTAAGAAATAACAGATGAACATCAAACAGGTGTAGATTTATGTATGGCCCCTGCCATCACTGAACATAATATAAATGTTATGGGTGGGATATATATATATATATATATATATATTTATACAACAGTTTAGAAGAAACGTCTAGCTTCGCTGTCTCTCTCTCGCTCATTTGGATGCACGTCTTGCTGCATTGTTTCTCTCTTATAACATAATTATTTCTCACTAATAACCTAACTGAAGCAGCACATGCCCTTTGCTGATATAGAGCCGGTATCGCTCTCGTACTTGAGTGATATTGCTCATATATATATATGTATATATATATATATATATATATATATACTGTATATGATAAATTAAAATAAAAAGTCCATTAAAAATCCCTTAAAACTGAGAGATAGATAGATAGATAGATAGATAGTTGCAAAATTAAAGCAAATGAATGCAAAAAAACCTTGAAAATACTTGAAATTATTTTTTTAAGAGTGTATAGTATGATTGATTTGAAAATGTCTCTAGCAAGTAATGTCCTTGTCTGTTACTGAAGAGAAAGATTGAAAAGCCTAGAACTTTTAGTACACTGCAAGGACTATTAGTGGGAGGCAAATGTCAAGTCAACATATTGTTCACCTTGAAACAGAAATACTCAAGACTCACATTCATAAATCACAATTTTGGTTTCATTTGTGTCAATATGTTTTTTTTTTTAAATATCGCTTCAATAATTTTCACAGATTTCATACAAATGGTATGGAACCACATATCTTAATGTCAATCACAGACAGTTTCTTGCTTTTACTTGTCTATAGTGTCAAAATGATTGATTGCTGTGGTGAGGCTATATATTTGACTGCTGGTATTTCAAAAAGGGCGGGGAAAATATTGAAATAAACCTGAGCGGCAAAAATAAACAGATTTGCAAGCATTCTTGCAGAAAGAGCAGAGCGTGTGTATGTACGTCAGTGAGACACTACTCTATCACTGTACCTCCCAAGTCATTTCTTTCTCTCTCTCTCTCCCCATTTCTGTCACAAGTGCAGCTGAACGTTTGCGAGAATATGGACAGCTGCCATGTATTTTATTTATTTATTTTTTGCACTGTAAATTTTTCACCACAAATTCTAGGTAAATCGAACACATAATTATGGGCAAATTCCATAAAGCCTCTGAATTATTATGCACAATCTGGAATTTCTGAATCAAAATCGCTACATGCATAACATCAGTAAAATATGATCTAAAACCGCTGGCATTTTCCTGCATGGCTGCCAGTGTCCTCGCTGAATTTCAAATGTGAAAGTCAAAATGAACTCTCATGGTTCAAACGTGTGCCCATTTTAAAGCAGAGCATAACAAGGTTACTGTGACATATTACATGCATTCTCTTCTTCTTTTCTGATGGCATAGACTCTTTCAGGTGGAATCTGAACAATAAGTGCTGCATCTTAAGAAAAATATTGAAAAACTATCCATTTCAAAATAAATATATTGGTGCATTTTCCAGTCAAGGTAAGTTTAAAGACAGAATGTTTGTGAAAAAAGGGTGATTAATTGCTGGACTCCATTTTAAAATGTATCATCCAAACATTTTAGAACATAAACATAATATCTTGTCTAACATACTGATATCATGCTGTTTTAAATTTTTGGTACTGCTGTACTTTTGTTTTTTCCCATGCAACTCTTCAGTGCAAGCCATTGTCTGGCCTTCCCTAAAAGATCAATAAACTGACTAATAAAACACATTTGAATCCTGCATATAATTCCTCCAAAACATGTGCTTGCCTTGCCGTCCCCCGCTCACATTAAAGCTTCTCTGTTGCTCAGATGTTGCATCAGAAATCAGGATCTTGGAGAATGATATTTTATCCCTGTGGGGATATTTCTTTCTCTTGCCCTCAACTTCTTAAATGATAACTTTTAAAAAAAGTATACACTTTTCCGCCACTGTTCTCCTCCTAGCTTCTTAGTCATAGTATGAATTCAATGTAACAGTGTTACAAATATTGGGATCCAAAGGTCTGAGAGCACATCTGGGATTCAAAAACTAATTTAAACCTAGAAATATAGAAAACATCTTTTTTAAAAAGGCTTTTCAGTTACAAAGAAGCATGATTTCTAATCTAATGCCGTAGCCTATAGTTACATTTCAAAATTAATAACAAGACTAAAATTCTCTAACAGGACTAAATTCTATTCTGTATTCTGTTCTCATCTGCTGTGTCATTCATTCATTCATTCATTCATTTTAACGCCATGTATGTGATATTTTCTCACACACATTTGCTTATCTCTCAGCACGAGAAAACTTCTGTTTTCCGTGTTTTAGTTTAAAACAGACCGATTCGCGACACAACTCGAGTTTGCAAGCGCCATTACAGCGTCAACTGAAGGACATACAGTAAACTGTAAAAAAAAAAAATCCGTAACATTTACGGTAAAAAATACGGTAGCAACGTTTTAGGTTTTACGGTTTTAACTTAAATTTACAGTTAAATACCGTAATTTCATTAACTGATATAATGTTAATATACCAATCTATTGAAGTACTGAAATCTGTTTTGTACCTTTGTAATACACTGATAACCACCAAATGCAGGTGGTGATGAGAAAGTCGCATGATGAACCAAAGCCCATCACAAGCAGCTTTTAAATAATAAATAAACACCAAACGCCATCATGGTAACACACATGGAACTGAAATAATGCAATAAACATTCATTTAACAACATTAGGTGTAACACACAACCCTAATATACAAAACTGATAAGAAAAAACTAAGAAGAAACATAGTTATTTCAACAAAAAAAACATCAAATTTGAAATGTAACGCAGGGAATTCTGGGAATGACAATTTACGGTTATTCACTGTCAATTAAACGGTATTTTTCACTTCCAAAAACAGGATACTACTGTAAAATTTATGTCCAATACAGTTTTTCACCGTATATAGTAGGGGAATTTACCGTTAACCATTTAACAGGTTTTTACTGTAGCATTTTTACAGTCTTTTACCGTTAAATTCACAGTCATTGTTTACAGTGTACCTACCATACCTGAAAGTGACCATTAATAAATACAGTAATATTCCCTTTTCAGAAATTGTGGCTTCCACACAGAAGTGCACACATCAACGTTCCTCCCATGTGAGAAGAGATACTCATGGTCACTCATACTTCATAATAAATAAATGATAAACAGGTAATTTTGCTGAATTCTGTAGTCTTTGATAAAACACAACTGTTGACCAATCAGAATCAAGGAGTGGGACTAACTGTTTGATAAATTGAAATAAGTTGTACTTTGTTGCTTACTAAAAATAATCTGTTCATAAGAGTCATTTGTTCGAGAATCAGACTGCATCCTGCAAGCAATTTTTTGGTAATATTGCACTTTTTCATGGCACACAAACGTTTTATTTCACCACATTAAATTCAGACTACAAACGTGAGTAAAATAGTATATATTTTACAGTGAAGTTGTGCAAGAAACGCTGACAAACATACATTAGAAAGAGAGTATAGATTGTTCATATCTATGGTACCTGAAAAAGATAAGTTTGACTCCCATAGTTTTGCTGTAATGTTTTTATAAGTGTTTGAATAGTTCTTGTTTACATCCATTGTTTCAGTTGTGACCGTTTCTGTTTTACTGAATCATTTGAGTCAATGATTCAATAACATTTAAAAAGGCACTCATTTGTTGGCAACTAATGGCGTAATCTAATAAAATGAAGTCGGAGTAAAAATAGATAACGAAAAAAAAAAAAAACATGAAGTGAAAGGGGAAATAAAATAAATAAATAAAAATATTAAATAAAATAGGCCTAAGAAAAATGGTCAGCAATGAATTCGAAAGACTTGAAGAGGCTATATATTTTTTATGAAATATTATATAATTTACTATATAATATGTTTTATAATTTATGTCTTAATATCATTCCTAATTGAAAATAAAATATCAAGAGAAACCAAAGATTTATTTTACCTGGTCTGAAATACCTGTGCTATGAGATAAAATGGTCTCAAAAGAGCTTGATGCAACCTTGGTGGTGTGAAATTGACATCCTTATATCGCTCAGAGCGTTGACTTTGTTGGAATTCTTGCTCGCTCATCCATGAAGCAAACTATCTTCTGGCGAAGCCATTGAGAATCAAAGCACACAGCGCTCTCCAGACGTTAATATCTGTCAACACTGTTGTCCTAACTGGAAGCAAACAATCTGGTGTAGGCCAACTTACATTTATGTTTACAGAGCAGGAGCATCTGCAACCATCCACAGCAATTATGTGCGCCGAGCAAATCGCAGACTCCACACTTTATCTTCCCCCTCCTTCTCGTTTGCATGCAAGAAAAAAGCGCAGCGGGCCTTCGGAAACACCCACATTAATATTTTCAGACAAGCCTGGGCTTTCGGACAGATGGATCGCACTCAAACTGGCAGCTAAGCATCTGGTGTGGTTAAGATCGCCCCCTCTGCTGACTCTCCCCAAGGCAAGCAGAGGAACCATAAAGCAGTCCAGACACGGACTGTCCGTCACACCGGATACAAGCATTAGGGAAATGCAGCAGTGAAAAAGAACAAGGCTAAAGGAAAGACAGATGTGTTTTGTAATGCGTGGTGTGGATTATGTGATTTGCAGGCGGTATTAAGCACTGAGCTGAAGGTATGGATCGCTGCTCGTATAACACCCTACCAATAACGTTTCCAAGGAACAGTAACGCAGCACATCAAATCGGTTTACGGGTGTGAAAGTCAAATGTCTCTGTGATGAATATAAACAGGTGTACTTTGCTCTGCATCGGTGATGTTTACAGCCTTCTATAACAATGGATTTGCATGTCTAGCAAAATAATCAGCCCATGAATTCAAACCTGTGCAGAGAGGTGAAAAAAAAATAGCTGACCTCACTCTGCTGCACTCAGTAGTGTTTTGCTAATTAATAAAGTTGTAGGCCTATAAATAAATGGTACATTTTAAGAAATGTGATGCACAATACACTATTGTCTTGTAAAGAAAATAATACTTTTATGCAGCAGTTAATTTGATAAAAAATGACGGTAAAGGAATTACATTTTTTTATAAAAAAAAATAAAAAAAAAACACAGTAGTGTGCACTGCAATTCAGTATCAAAATTATGTTTTGCCATCACAGGAATAAATTACATTTTAAAATATATTAAAATAGAAAACAATTCACGTACACTGCAATAGTGTTTCACATTATTGCTGAATATTGCTGTTGTTTACTGCATTTTTATAATTATTATTTTTAAATCAATTAAATGAAGCCATAATAAGCATAGGATAATTGTTTTAAAGCATTAAAAATAAAATAAAATAAAATAAAAAAGTGAAATAACATAAACTTTATATAAAATAAATAACTTTCTATTCATCAAAGAATCAAAAAAACAATTAAAAGTTCCTAAATCAATGAACAGTAGATTACACTGATAAAAAATGGTCTAGAAATATCTTTCATTCACAAATATTGACATAGAACAAAGTAACACACTGAACTAAACAATACATTTTGAAATAGAAAGACTGAAATATAATTGTCTTGTAATAATTACTTGAAAAAAAGTTTTTAGTGTCTCACTCTCAACTCATCTTCCCACTCTATGCCTTTCCTTTCCTTTATATATATATATATATATAATTAAAGGACTGCGTAGACAGATGCATTATTGTTAATGTTAACATTACCAAACATTATTAGGCTACATAATGCATTACACATCATTAGTGCTGCTCAGTTCCATCACTAAAAGTCTGAAGAACCCAGAAGCTTGATTGCTTACAGTTTGTCACGATGTTTTATCTAATACAGTCGAAGCATGTGACTGGTACATACAGTTCCAAGATAACTGAATCAAGGAGATCTGAAACTGACAACAAGAACAGCCTCATTAAAGTAAAAATCTACGAGGCTAAAGGAGAATGCTGTCTTAATTCGATCTGGATGGCACTGCAGTAGTATTCTTCTGCTTGGCCTTCAGTCTCCACGGGACCCAAGCAAGTCTTTGATGTAGCAGGCGAACATGCGGTTAATAGCAAAGCAATTAGTATACATGAGAAAGAAACAATATTAAGATTCAGGTCTCATCAGTGCTGAGGAAACCGGGTTCGGCGGAGCAAAGTGGAATTGAATTGACAGCAGTGATGACACAAGAAGTGAAGGAACCTAATCAAATTACGGTGACCATTTTCACATTGAGTTTATTCCAGTGGAAGGGCACATCCTTTTACAAGACAAAAAAAAAGTGACAATGATGGAAGTGATGATTTCTTGGGTTATTTAATTAGACGGATCTTTGATATCTGAGTCCCTTGCCTCATCAAGTGTGAATATAGATGACTTATTTAGTTCTGATTTAACACTCTGACGCGAGAAAACACAACTAATGACATAATATGTGTCGACCAGTGTTTCCTTTAGCGGACTAACCTCTTATGCCCAAATCACCTGGGGAGGAAGTCATTGTTTCTTAGCCGATTAACCTTTTTTGCGCTCTCTTTCAGTTTTCCCTTCGTTTTAAGGAGTCACCAGGCAAAAGAGTTAATTAAGAACTATTTAGCCCAGGCAAAAGCATTCACATAAGCTTGACGTTTGTCTCCATGCCTCATTAAAAGCCTCCCGAATGGGTCAGGTTTAAAATCCCTTCGAACTCTGTTCAGTCATTTAAAGGGGTCATATGATGCGATTTAAATTTTTCTTTTCTCTTTGGAGTGTTACAAGCTCTTGGTGCATAAAGAAGATCTGTAAAGTTGCAAAGACTAAAGTCTCAAATCCAAAGAGATATTCTTTATAAAAGTTAAGAGTCAGCCACGCCTACCTAAAACGTCTCGTTCTAACACGCCCCCACATATCTACGTCACGATGTGGGAAGATTTGCATAACGCCGCCCAAATGTTCACGCAAAGAAAGAAGGTGTAACTTTTATTCTCGCTGTAGTATTGTTGTTGCCGCCGCCATGTCGTGAAGGCACTGTGTGATTCGTTGTGAAAGCGAAACTACTTTGTTTGGCCTTCCAAAAGAGGACGATATCTGCTTCGTAATGCCTGGAGCTGAGGAAATACTGCAACTTAGCGCTGTGGATCGCCGGATCGGCTTTCACCGTGGATGAAGCGGAGTCCAGCCCGGGGTCGTCACATGTGGTTGCCGCAAACCCGCCCTCCGCCGCTCACTCAAGCTGGCCTCCGCTCACTCTAGGCCACCGGCCTCCGCTCACTCTAGGCCGCCG